>NC_056737.1:837666408-837841489 GCF_019279795.1 Protopterus annectens
TGTATATTCTCAAACACATCTTTAACTTCACTTTCCGGTAAAAACGCTAATGATACTAGTGATTTAACTTGCAATTGAAAGGAAGCATTAGTATTGTACAATACTGTTAAACCTAACGACTGTACTTTCCTCCACACGTTCTGTCCAAAATGAAATAGACACCCTTTACACTTGGCTCCGTCAATATTTAGTCTGATACTTTTAATAGCCGCTACTTCGAAGTCACAAAGTACAAACTGTACTTTACATTCCATACTGTTACTGTTTAACAACTCAGAAACACTGTGCCATAGCATATTATAACATTTTAATGATTTTTTATTCATTATAGCATATACTAACGGAACTACTTTACTATAGTGTCCACATTTGATGAAACCATGTATGCTGTATAACTGTCGACAATCAACTTCTTTATTGAAGTATGTCCCATCCATTAACCAAATCGTAGCGCCACTAATATCACTTAAGTTTGTTACGGTTGTAAATACGTACACTACGGTATCACTAGTTTTGTCAATGGCACGTTTTCCAATAAAACTACCCAACTTCAAAGGATAGTGCTCTATGTTAACATTGTGCAGATTGACATTAACATCCGTGTTAACAACCTTCTCTCTCCTACGTACTCTACCAATAGTTTGCAGAAGTGACCTTCTGCTTGGGATAGTCTGCACAGCGTCTAGAGATGTGGACATCATAGTGATATCCACTATTGAACAAGGGTTGTCTCTACTGTATTTAGCTCTTATTTTCACATCACTATTTAATTGATACTGTTGCAACTCTGTAGGGTCTGCGGTATGATCGTGGCATACAGATTTTAGTAGTTGCTCCCCTTCTGCAACTAAAAGGGTTACCACTCTACCTTTACATCTTTGCGTTTTCTTTTCTTTGCATCCCCAATATTGGCGATTCCCTCTGCTTCTCTCAAGATGATAAAGGTAACCGTCCAACTCCAGCATAGGCTTACTCCTTTGTGATAGTACTGGTGTATATGTTTTTCCCAGGATTCCGGGGCAATCATGGAACGTGTCCGCCATGATGAATGCGTAGTGGTATGCAATAGGATACACACTCCTTATATTTATATTGTACTAGGTAACATGTTTTCAATAAATGATGATTATGCTGGTCAGGCTACCGATAGTCGGCAAAGTACAGTTTCGGTTATTAGAAATTTTGGCATTTTCACGTCGGTTAAATACTTGTCGGTATATAGCGTTTTCGGGCCTTTAAAGTAGACCCATATATATATATATATATATATATATATATATATATATATATATATATATATATATACGCACACACACATATATATATATATATATATATATAGATAGATAGATAGATAGACAGATAGAGAGAGAGATATCAATACAAAACAATTTATCAGGCAGCCCATCACCTAAGTACAATAATTCCCTCCAGGGTATATTATTGTAGAAATAATGCATTTCTAGGGATGTAGAGGTCCTCCACCTGCAGTGGAGGGCTTTAGAACTCCCCTGGATGTGTTAGTTCCATGATAACACACATCCTGCCCAGCATTATTGCTTGCTTAACATTAGCAAAGGGGCATTGTGTGAGAATCGTTGGAGGTATGCATGGCCGTAGCACAGAATCTATGGACTGAAGGGAAAAAATTGAGGAGGAGGAAAAGGGTACTTTAACTTTTTACACCACTGACTGCTCAGGACCCCTAAAGTAAGCCCAGACACAAAAAAGAATATTGTTTAACTGCTACAGCCTTTTTTAAGAAGTAGGAGGTTCAGAAATCAGTTCCAAAATGCATGCATCAGTCTCTTGTATGTTAGTTCTTGGGAAAAATAAGTTGCTGGTTAACCAGGATCTGTAACTTATTCAATAAACAGAAAAAGCCTAGATTAGTGGATCACACAGTGCATATCCACTATCAAAGTACATACTCACACGAATTAGTAGGAAATACATACTTTTCTTTTGCTTGTAAATGTTAACAAAGAAACTGTTTTCTCATAACATTCTTTCTGAAAGGACAACTGTCTACCTTACAGAATACAACATTTCTAAAATGGAAATATTATGCTTCATTACAAGAAAAGAGTACAAAGAAATAAGCATACATTTTTAATTTGGAATCACTTGCATATGAAGCTTGGAATTTAAAAGAAAAAAAGAATTATGAACTAATTTATATGAATGGGGAAGATAATTACTTTTTTATTCCAGCGCTGCAATAACTGAAATGGAAGAATAATTAGAAAATAGGCTGCAGGAATCTCCCCCCCCCCGCAAAGAAAAAAATTCCTACAAGTGAGTGAGTGGCTGTTTTGTTTTTGACAATTAACATATGGCTGTATCAGCCCCATTTTCACTAGATCATAATTATAACACAAAGCATTTGCACTGTTTCATTCAGAAACATGTTAAAATTATATTAGTCTTCTTCTTTCGGTTTTTTAGGGGTTGCCACAGCGGATCACTTGTCCGCTCATGATTGGTAGTAGAGTTTTACGGTGTCGGGTTTCCAGCCCAGGGCCTAACCTTCCACGGAATGAACGAACACACACGTGCACACACACACACACACACACACACACACACACACACACACACACACACACACACACACACACACACACACACACACACATATGCACAATTTAGTGTCCAATCCACCTACGGCATATCTTTGGGATGTGGGAGGAAACCAAAGCATCTGGAGGAAACCTACTCAACCACAAGGAGGACATGCAGAGTCCGCACAGAAGGCACCCCAGCTGAGGATCGAATTGGAGAACCTCTTGCTGTGAGGCGACAACGCTAACCGCTGCACCACCGCGGCCGCCCGCTAAAATTATATTAGTGATAATATACAATTAAGAATTTTAACTGCTGAACAATATCTGGTAAATAAAATGTTTAAAAGAACCAATACAAATATTATTTTCATGTTAACTGTGAAAAATGAAAAATGATTTCATGAGATGGTTGTACAATAATAGGTTGAAGGCAGTTAAGTAGAGAAAATACGTTTGTCTAAATCTCAGAATACCTGCTAGTCTAGTTGTTAATTTTTTTCTCTCCTTTTTTTGTAGTTTATACAATTGTTACTGTCAGCAAAACTTGTTCATTCTTTTCCCCTTTTCACTGACTTCCTGGCATCTTTAGATGATACTTTTGTGTGTATGCTTTTCTTTAACAGACTTGATAATTGTGTGACTCTTTACTAATGATCAGAAATAGGTGAGCTTTAAGAATGTCACCATTTCCATCTGTACCTGACCATCAGTTAAACCACATGTAAACATCACCCTTATTAATTACAAGTGGGACTGGACAAACTTCATAGCTGAAGATCAAGTGACTGAAAGAACTCTAGTGGACTTGGACTGGGTGACTAGCAACTGGTTCTGCTGACATATGCAAAATCTAAAGGCTGAGTACAGCAGGTATCTTTCACAAATCATTTTAATACTGCAGTATCCTAAAACCATAAGCATGACATTATGAGAATTGCTTTACCATCATTTATTATGCAATGAATGTTTTTCTCACAACAAAGAACTTCACATTAAAAGTTGTTTTACATAGCCTATTTTTATGATTTTAATACTGTACAGCTCTTAAAAATAATTTTAGTGTATGCTTTCTTATGTAATATATAGATATCTATTTGATTTGAGTGACAGATGATAACCGAGAATATAGTCATTTAACAATTTCACATTTTGAAAACATCCATTAAGGAAAGGTTTGGCAAAAAAGCTTTGAGTGGTTTAAATGAATGTCTTGAAGTCTTTGAAGGCTTGGTATACATACAGTCCCCCTGAAACAAATGAATGATATGCTTTGCTTTAGGCTTCTTATGTACCACTAAACCAGATAAGTATTAAGATGAAACAGAAAAGCAACATTTTCCATAACATATATATAGTTATTGAACTGTACATCACACTATTGTTTAACCTGGAATTAAAAAAATATAGGAAATAGTACTAACTCATAATTTCAGAACACAGCTATTAACTATGGAAGACATCTTTTTTTATCTCTGAGGTGCTGCATTTATTAGAAAGCCCAGTACCTAGAGGCATTAGGTATGCAGGAAAGAACTGCAGGATTCTATGCATCAGTGTACAGTACAGTTTTGAGAAGCCATTAATTACAACAATGTTTATTGCAGAAAACTGTAATACAGAAATTGTAAATGTGTTACAATTTTAAAAGGACTTTGTGTACCAGCAAATTTCTGAGGGAACCCTCATAATTCTGCTCTGTGGACTTCCATGATCAAGGTAAAGCTGGCAAACCACTTTGTGTAACAGCCTATCTGACCATCTATATCATCCATGACATATACATAACATCTGTCATCACTTTCTCTCTTAGTTCACTTTTACTAGAAAATGTCCATAACTAGACATCATATGGGGGGGGGGTGGACAAACCTTACTACAGATTACATGATGCAGTACCTAAAATCATACCAGTATGGAATCTGCAGGGATACATGGTATAGTAGTGCCATCCGATTAAAGATTTCTATATTACCTTTAATAACTTTACATAAATACATTAATATCAACGGAATATCTAGTTCATTAAGTCAAAGCTACAGAATTAATCTGTGACAGACATAAGAAAAGGAGGGCAGTGGATAACAGAAAATGTTTTAATTTAAATTGTGCTAAGCTAACAGGCACACATAAACCAGATGTTCTGTCTTTGGGGCACATCATGGGAGCAAGTTAAATGTTTTAGTCACAGACCTACAGTGTGCAGGTAGAAGCTGAGAGAATTCTGACCTAAGCCTGCAGTTCTGCAATCCAGTGCATTAACAATTATGCTGCACCGTTATCACATGAAGTAAATCATTCCCAGCTAGCCTAAATCCTGCACATCTACAAGAAGCAGTCCTCCAAAACAGAAGTCTGTTAAAACTGGCAGAAGTGCATGTCAATGGAATGGCACAATATTGAAACAAAAAGCAGTCTCTTCTAGTAGTAAAACTGCTGCTATCAAACCTAACTTCTCTCACTATACTTCAAATAAAAATTGCAGACAGACAAGCAGTAAACAAGCAGCATTTCACAATGACATACTTTTTCTAAGAGCATAAACACAGATGCATAAATGCACAAACATTATCGCTAGATATTTCACAGTCTTCTGCTGAAGGTAAATACCTGGAGGACATTGATCACTGATCAGCATGCATCCACAGGTAAACAGCCAACTTATCACAATAGCAGATGTTAGAGTGCAGTCACAACTACAGTCATAACTTCAGGCTGAAGTTCAATAGCTGTCCAGACATTCAGAGCCCAGTACCACTCCCACCAAGTTAGGCTGATGCTACCATATGTCAGACACCTTCATATACTTTGTACGATGGTGACATCTGCTCCTGCTATGTTTAGTTCATTCTTGCCTCCCCGTAGGTCAGTGTCAGCCAATGTATAGAATGCTGCACAGACAGAAATATTTTCCGTGGTTTCTGAAAGAGGGATTTAGACCTCTTGAGGGACCTGACCAAGAAGAAAGCATAAGAAAAAGGAGACAAGGTACTGAGTAAAGGGTAAGGGAGGAACATGGGTAGCCACTCTGGCCATACATTCCCAGAAAAATACAGTGGATGGTGGGAGGGGATCTGGACTGCAACAGTGACCACACTAGAACATCTGCTATTATAATACATTGGCTACACAACTGTACTGTGTTCTTTTTGTGCATTACTGTTGCAGTCATAGCTTCACGGAAAACTGCCAAAGCTTATGAGCTAAACAGGATGGGTGGCTGGTCTACTATACAGAAGAGCAGGGCAGTATGCCCTTCAGTATGGGTGCTGCAAACAAAGCTCTAACCCTTGACTTTAGGTCCAATCTGTAATGTCCAGCACAGGTATGGACCAAGGATCATGTAGTTCCCTCTAAAATGTCCTATGCACTAAACCCTTTTTAGATAGGCCATAGTGGCAGCTGTAGCACTGAAAAAGAGTATTTTGACCTCTCCTTGTACAAGCCTGTCTTTGGCTTAGTGTTAAAAGATAATGCAATGGTCTACCCATTCCATTTAAAAGTTATCTAATTTCGACATGGAGAATCCTTATGTGTTTTCAGCAAAGGCTACAAACCCATCTGGCCTAGTTTTCTAATGTCCTTGGTTCTGTCCAGTTAGTATCTAAGTTGTTGTGAATTCAGAATGCTTTCACTTTGCTGTGAGATGTAGGCAAAAAAACTGGTAGTTTTTATAGCTTGATTCAGGTACCTTCAGTAATGTTTTTTGGACATGAAGGCAGATTTGTGTACAGGCTACTTTGTGAAATACTACAAAAGGTTATTTTCATAATGAAGCCTGAAGCTCTGAGACTCTTCTGGCTGATGTGATTGCAATATAAAGTGCAGTTTTCCAACACAAACATCAAGGCTGGAACTGTGCTGGTTCAAAAGGTGGCAAGATCATTTTTTTTCCAAATGAAGGTCCCAGGCAGGAGCCATGTCCTTGGGGGGGGGGGGGGTGCTAAGTTGTAAGATGCCTTTTAGAACCTGTTTGACATATGGTCTGGATGTCTATTGGCAGACAAGCAGAAATGACCAAGAAGTGCACCTTCAAAGAGGTATTTTAAGCAAGCAATAATGCCTAACAGGATGTGTGTTACTGTGGAAATATCGCCTGCCCAGGAGGGTTCTGAGGCCTAAGTGCTCCTTAGTGAGTGTAAAATAATAGCTTGATTGATCTCACTGTCACTCATACACGCATACACTCTCACACAGAGACATAAACACATACACACATACTTTCTTAGTTTATTTATTTTTTTTTTTTATTTTACACTCACTAAACAGCAAAAGCACTGCTTATTGAATGTAGAATAATGGCGGTTGTTAGGTTTTTTCAGTCCGAGTTCCACAGCAGCTTGATATGCTGCTGTGAAGTGGCAGACTCTTTTTTCAGCAGGCATTATCTGTAGATTAACACCCTGCTGAAGAACATTCATTTGCCAGTCAAAATGAGATATACAGGTCACCCATTCTCTAAACAAGAACAAAAAACTTTTAGGGGTACTGAAGAGTCGAAGATAGAGCCCCCTGTTTAGAGTGCAAATGCCTCCTTTAACACCAGAGGATAAATCTGTTCCATTTTGCTAGTTATGACTTTCTGGTCCTAGGACTCCTAGCTTTGCTCATGAATTTTAGCATGCCTGTAGTGAAAATATGTCAAAATGGAAGTAAAATCATTTTCCATGCTGCCAGACTCAATGTTTGCACTGCTTCAGAAGATCAGTATGCTATGGCAAAAGTAAAGTTTTTTTCCGTGTGAGCTGCACAAGTGGTTGAACAAGTACTGCCTGGGCCAGAAAAAGGCTATAATAATTTCTGGCCTCTCCTCTTTGATCTTTTAAAAGATATATGGAAGCAAGGGGAAACCAAAGGAAAGCACATGGGGCAGAACTCTCCATTTCAGGGAAAAGGTGTCCATGGCCCAAGTGGGTCTGTGAGGTACGCAAGCAGAATTGTCGCAGTTTTTTGTTGAGCAAGGAAAAAAAGATGTCCATCTCCAGACACAACACATTTGTTGCTAATGTCTAGGAATGTTTGTGCAGCATCTATTAATGAGTCTGCATTAGCACTGCTCAGCTAAGTTCTATGTGGGTACGTACGTGGAGTAACCCACACTGCATAACTTGATTTCAAACTTGCATGGCTAACTTGCATAGGGAATGAGAGAGTTTCCCCCACCTTTTATGTACTACATGACTGTGTTATTGGCTGTAACCAACCTCAGAGTCTGTGCCACTCATAATGTCTTGAGTGCTTTCAGGGTATAAGTGGCTAGTAATATTTCTTTTAGACTTATATGCAGAGTTCTCTCCTTAGAATCCCATCCTGTGCCTTATCGGATGCATCTGTGATTAGGGTATGGTTATAAGGTAGTTGTTTGAAGGGCATAGTTTCTTTGAATCTGGTTTACCCACTAGCCTAATTCCCTGTTCAAACAAGGTAACACAGGAATACATCTCTCTAGAAGTTCTGACTGTTCAATGCATTTAGAAGCCAATGCAATTTTCCAGTCCTCTATCTTAGGGTTTTGCTAGAAAGATTGAAATGGGGAGGGGTAAGCCAATATGGGTATTATTAGGATCAGGGGAAGAGACTGGTGTAGTCACAGCTCTCTCTGTGACAGGAGGGACCATGTGGGCCCTCCTGCTTCCCTTTGTCCTCATACCGCCACTTCTTCTTCTGAGTGACCTCTCTAGCGTTGTTTTGATTCCCCTCTCCATGCCTCTAGTAGAAGGGTTCTTACTTAACATATGCCTCAGTGTCTCCATACTCTTTCCTTTAACTTTCACTTTTCTTGAATATACTATGAACATGGGGTTTGAAGAGCAATTCCTAATTAAAAAGAGCATTAAGCAGCTCTGTCTTCAAATCTCTAGATACATACTGGGTCCACAGTCAAGAATGCCTCCTAATTACTGTCCTCAGTGCAGCAGTCCTGGATGCTGCTGCTAAAGTGTTTCACCCATTTAAAAACATGCCACTCCTGTTGTAATGAAGGTTGAGCCTAGCCAAAGAGGAAAGCCTTTTGATTTCCATCCTGCACTCCCTTCACATCTGTTAACAAAGTTGCTTAGAAACATATTGTTGATATTTTTAAATGGGAGATTGGCTGTTTATTGCCCTAAAAACTAGGTTTGCAGAAGCATAAACCTTTTAACATGTCTATCATTATGGTCTCCCTGTTATTCAGGAGACTGTTATGTCCTAGTGGCAGTCTAGGTCCTTTGACAGATACCAGGTACAATGTTGTCTGGATCTGCAGCAGGGCTCTCGCAAAAGAACTTGCAATAGTTCTATCGCCTATAAAAATGATCAGGCCACTTGGGGACATGGAGTTGGGAGTCTGTCTACATAAAGGTAGCATCAAAACCATAAGAGCTTCTCAGAGTAGAGGAATAGCTTATTGGTATAGGTGGATGAAGTCCCAGAAGGTCCAGATTATTTTAAAAGAAGCTGAACCTCATGTGTCTACCTTTGGAAATGCCCTCTCATTAAAGATGGGGGTGTCTGTAAAGGAAAGGACCTCTGGTGGTGAGTCAGATGCCAAAGTGTCTTGCCTGTATCACATGATGAGTGGTATCTATGACTTATTATCCAGCTACACCTCTCCTTCCTCAGAATCTGAGGAGTCCCTCACAAGGGACTGTTCCATTTTCATTTGGCAAGACTGGACTTCAGAAAAAGACTGCTGCACTTCATTAGGCTTTAGACATTGCAGAAACTGAAAGCAAATCTACTTCAGCTTATCCCAATCTTGAGAGGGCTAGAGAATGTTGACCCAATAAATGGCACCTCTTGTTTGATACAGATGTCAGAGTTCTTGGCCTTCTGGTGATGAGCAGCCATAAGGGGTTTGGAATCCCTAGAAGGGATGCTCCTGGATTCCAATTTCTTAGCAACGTGGACATTCTGTTCTTCTATCACCAAGGGTATACAGCCCTTCTCCTGTGTAATGATTATCTGGTGCCCCACAGTAGGCATCTGTTTCTTGTCTGCTGTCTTCAGTAGCTGGTCAGTCCAGTGAGATGTATTAGGTGGTGATGGTGTAGTGGCTTTTGAAGGCGCATCACCACAGAACTCAGCAATAATAAACATCAGGGCTGGAGACTATTTGAGTGCTTCTGCAGAGCTGACCTTCTCAAACATAGGATCCCAAAGGGAATTGTCAGACTCCTTGGTCTTTGACTTCTCCCTATCTCTCTTATTTTTCTTTTTTCAAGGGATGTCCATGTATTTTATTATTAATTTACTATTTAATAACTGGTAGATGGACTGGTTCAGAAATCCCTTTCAGCCATGACAAAGGCAAAAACAAGGAGTGCAATACACTATTTTAAAGATAAACTATTTACTCTGGCAGCAATGCAGTTAACAGTACCATCTTATATAAGCTGCAATAAATTCAGAATACATATTACTACCATTACAAGGATGAAACTTTATTTTTTTACATACTAACATAAGTTATATATATGAGCAGAGAAGCTAAACAATGATTCCAAGGACATGGACTTATCTAAAATGGGTGCTAGTTTCCTTCTGTTCAGTTAAGTCAGGAAAGCCTTACATCTGGCCACAGTAGCCTTAGGTCTGAGCACCTGATCAATATTACAATTAGTGATGTCATGATCTAACCCCAAACAATAAACACATTGATGATGGAAGCCTTTTTAAGGGCTCTGATATCTACCAGCACAACTACTAACTTTAACAGAGGCAGACGTCTTACATCTCTGTGCTTGATGGATGCCCTACAGACATCTAATCTTTTCACAAGTCGAAATAACTAAAAAACTCCATGGAAAATAAAAGCAGAAGGGCCCCTAGTGGGAGACATATATTCTGCACTTCAGGTAATGCCTGGACTGATAGACATATGAAATATCATTCTGTGCCAAATGGTACACTGTACATTAGCAAATACAAAGAAAGAACAGAAAATAGCATCTGGGGACTAAAAGAAGATAAAACATCGCAATCATAAAATGTAGATTCTGGGGACAAACAGAAGACCTAATAATAACAGAAGTATACTTTTCCTTGGGAACAGCTCATTTAGCCTATCTTGAGCCACATACAAGCCACACAGGAGACAGCAGAATACAGACAAGATGAAGTGTGCATTTAACAACAGATTCAAATCTAGATCAAATAGATGTCACATATAGACCAGTCAATCCTGCAAACTAGAAGAAATGGGGTCCAAGGGCAAGTTCCCAAGCCAAATGTGTAGAAATATTACTTTTTTCTCGTAAGTACTGTTTCCCATCGGTGCTTCTCAGCCTTCAAGCTTTCCTTCCATAGATTTTAAACCCATTCATTCTCAGAAGTGAGGGAGGGGGTGAGGCCCCTGCCAATGCTAATCTTCCATCCAGCTGGCATGGAAGGGTGTCCTCTTCCCAAGGGCCTTATAACCTGGCCTCACTCCATCAGACTGGGCCATCCATGTTTAAAAACAAGCCCTAACTGATCTCAAGTCAGGGGAACTACTCTACTTCACCTTACAGCCCTCAGTTACTGAGAGCATCAGCTATGGGCATTTCTGTTATGTCGATGACCCCACCCCCTGGTGGCTGACCTCGCATCTCCATAGGGTCCACCTATTACCATTTTATATATATATATATATATATATATATATATATATATATATATATATATATACATATACATATACATATACATATATATATATATATATATATATATATATATATATACACATACATACACACACACACACACACACACACACAGGCCCAAAGACTGCCATCACCATCTTGGGAGCTGCAATCCCATATCCTCCTGGTAATAGCCCACACCATCACTTCCTCCCCACAAGATGGGTGAGCAACAAGCACCTGATTTTGTGTCATCTTCTGCACAACTCTTCCACACCCCAAGCTAGTCCTCAAACCCTGATAATCTGGGTCGCAGTTAGGGCTCTATTCTTCACTACAGAGCTGGGGGATGAAATACTGTTTTACAATACATGACACATGAGTGAGTAGCACCCATTCAGCGACAACAGTTCTGAGGCTTTTTATAATATTTCCTGAGGTAGGATCCTGCCTACTCAAAGAGGCAGGTTTTGATGGACAGCATGGTCACAGAAGCTCATCTGTAAGAGAATTCAAAAAAATGGTGAAGTTTTTGAACAGTCAGCCTACAAGTTATGATGGACAACATGATCCCAGATGTTCAGCTGTGAGAAAATAAAAATGGTGAACCTTTTGAACTGTCAGCTTTTTCAAGACAGAGAATCAAGTAGTCCTTGTTTACTACTGAGTTTATAAGGAGGATTAGGGACCATCCTGAGCAGAAACATCACTTGGAATGCAATAAAGGGAGAAAAAGGAGGGAACACACAAGCACGCTGACATTCTCATGTTAGAGAAATGTTGCCTAGTTACTTTCTAGTGTTTAGCTGAGCACATCAACATTTCCAGGGTATTGTGTTTACAAACAACTATGAACAAAAAGGTCTAGCTATATATGGGATACTCCAATGTAAGAATATTTTCTAGATGCAAGTTGAATGAACTCTTGAGGTCCAGAAGAGGGGAAGGAGTCCACAAGAACAGTTTTCATATGTTGGATGAGAATTCCTATAAACATAATGCAGGTTAATGCCATATTGCACATCTGCAAGGTCATGATCTATTAAAGATGTGTGCTCTAACATACCTCAGTGTGGACTGGTACCCTGATCTAGGAAACTCTGACATGCATGGAAAAAGATTCTCGACACCTTGACGTGAACAAATGATCATGTCACCTCTACAACGATGCTGTGAAGATCCTGCTCCTCAGACATTGAACTAATGACCTTCTTAGGTGAGATGCCCAAGGTCTCATATAACATCAACACCTGCACTAGACTTGGGAAGACAAAGACTACAGCTTATAAGGGCAGAACATATGACACAAATAAAGGTTACAGAGGCTGTGCATCTATTTGCCAGCAGGCAGTGACACAAAAAATTATCAATAATACTATAAATACACTATAAGTCATCAATCACAGCACACAGTAGTACGTAGCCTACACTCCACATCTCTGGAAGCACCATAATAATATAGAAACAGGGGATAGCAGGCTGTCCTGAGGAGGAAATGTCTGATAAACCCTAAAGTCCAGGACCCACCTCTACGCTCCCCCCTCAAAAAAAAAAATAAAAATAAAGCTGATATTATAGCCTAGAAGGATAACTTTCCCCAGTGGACAGAGAAGTCAAAGTAGGGTAAAAGTGAAAGGCCCCAGTTAACTGTTAACCCTGGGAGAAGGAAGAGATGATGCTGGCTCCACCATCTCAGTATGAGGGAAGTTGACCAGTTTGCTGAAATACTTGCACCTACTGGAGAGAAAGGTGGATGACAAAGCAGTGGATGAGCCAGACATTTGTACTTGACTCTAGCAGTCTTGGTCCACAAAGTAGAATTCAAGCAGCATGTATTGGAATGCAGTCATCCACAGAGAAAGACATAGCAGGTCATAGGTTCTGTAACAAGGGAGACTTAGGGCCAAAAAAAAACCCACACTGATGGCTGCTTGGATGATGACCTCCTGCAACTAGGTTTGACCCACATGGAATGAATGAGTCAGATAGGTCATGGGAGTGTTGGTAGTGGGCAGGCAGCTGTCAGGAAGACACAATAAAGAAATGTCTCTCTCCTGATTATGGCTGCCAGGAGACAATTTTCTATACTGGAACACAGAACCTGGTAAGTACCATGATGCAGATAAACAATCAAAGGTGAATATTCTGAACTGGAAATGTTTTATCTACAGAGCAAATTTAAGGAACCTGTTGTGTGCTTTCTGAGGAATCTGGGAATAAAAATATATATCTACCGAATTCTATGAACACATCCAAATGTCCTATTAAACCAGAGAAAGAATGGTCTTGGAAATTGCTCTTCTGGTTAGAGACAATGGATATGCCTTGTGCAGGTAACTCAGAAGCAGAAGCAGACAATATCTACCACTATTTTGGCTATTAGGACTACATGGAAGTATAATCTTAGTTAATTTTCTCACAATTGTGTTGGGTCCACAGCATGCATTTACAAACATTTGAAAACTTTTGCTTTTAGGTTGTGTCTAACTGGATTTTCAAGTATGAACTGAATGAGTGAGGATCTTGAAATTTTAAAATGTGGCCATGATAGATAATATTAAATATCCAACAGTGAATACAAAAACAAACAAACAGAAGCTCTAGTAAAAGCTCAGGACTGCTGCAAACATTGGAAAAGCTCTATAGTGCACCAATAATCAACCCGAGGATCCAGAGTTTGCAACAGTAGTCTGTTTTTGTGCTTTGTATAGACTATCGTCAAGGTGTCTTGTATAAAACCTTTAAAACTGGTGAAGGAGAGAAGCACTGCAATTCTGCTGAAGTTTCTCACTCACCTAGGTATCAGGATCTTGGGTTCAGGCAACTAAGCAGAGACATTTCCCTGTGGTACATTTGGTTGGGACACTTGGCCGAAGTGACATTCAGCTGCAGACAAATATGGATATTCTGAATTTCTTGTACACAAACAGAAGCACACACTGCCATGCCCACATCTTTAATAACCAAGTGCATGGGGGCAGAAGAAGTAATGAGTGTTGTACTCAGTGTATAGTGCAAGCTAATGCAACTGCAACATGTAGAAGTGTGTTGTGGCATGCAGGAAATCCTGCATGCTACTTTAGTCACATTTATGCCCCAGTATGCATTTTAGGTAATGTTCCCTAGACACTGTGAAGGGGGTGGTGGTCCATACACACCAATTATAAAGGCACTGCCCATTGTGCATTGCATTTTTACTACTACTGACATACCCTCTGGCCAGCCTGCTACTGACGCACGCCATACTGCCTGATGTCTCATATTGCCTTGGGGGCCATGGACATTATTTCCCCCCTGTGCAATTGGTTATTGAAGTTGTGAGCATGGAACTGCATTCTTCTCTTTGCCCACAGGAAATTCACTATAGCCATATTTCTCTTCAGCTGAACGGCACTTCAGCCAGGTGCCCCCAGTCAAATATATGACAGAGAAATGCCCCACTGCTTAGGTACCTGAACCCCAGGATCTTGCATTACAGCATGAGTTTCTAATGCAAGAAGAGTCTCAGCTAGCCACATGTCTGAAAACATATGCCTCAGATAGCTGTCCTTGCTCCTAACATCCAGAGAATCAAATGGCAACATAAAAAGCAGCTAAACCAGACCCTAGTATGCGACAAATGAATGGAACTAGGCTCACAAACAGCTGAAGTGCTGGAGGGCTATGGGGTTAAGGACTATGCTCTCCTTACCAAGCATGTGATAATTCTAGAAAGTCTTGCCTGGAAGAGGCCAAGGGAAGAGACAGATGCTGTGACCTTTTAGACTATTACAGCAGAATGAGAATATGTAAGATCTCATTCTACTCTAAAACTACTTGAAAATCTAAAACTATTAAGTATCCATCTTTTCTTATGGACAGATGTATGAAAACCTGGTTGATCCCATAAAATAATACCCTTAAGCAGTGGCTAGAATGGCTGGCTCAGCTGAGGCTTTATCTTCCCTTATCTCAAAAAGCATTAATGCATGTATGCTACAGACATGGCTGCTTAGACCAGTCCAAGGCTTTATTCATCAATTAAATGGACATACAAGAGCAGGAATTCCCAGAAAAATAGAGTAGGATAAAGATCAATCACCTCTGAAAAGTGCCCCTAAACCTTACACTTTTGAAGACAAAACTCTGAAGGAAAAAGTCTGTGTCTCCTCTAGAGTCTGAAGTAAATCATTCAAACAATGAAGGGAATGTTGGCAAGCTAAATGGTGCTGAGAAGTAAACATGCAGTTGTTGGTGCTTAGGGCACGACCAACACTAAGCAAGAGAAGATTACATCTATAGAAATGCAAGAATAATCCGGAACAACTCTGAATCTTGCAACATCCAGTTTTCAAAGAAAAGTTATCAAAGACTTTTGGAAGGAAAGTGACCAGAAAGTCCTGCACAAACCAAAGATCAACAGACATTAACCATACCAGCAAACACTAATTCTGTGCTCAGAGAATAATCTTAGGTTAAAACCCACATACCACTACAGTGTCTTACTCCAGAACAGGGGAATCAGTTTTACAGTAACAAACTACAACCTCTGATGTCCCCAAAGAAGACAAAGGAAAGTGAAAAGCAACAGCTGAAAACCAGACTTCATTTCAGAAATGTAAGCAAGACAGAAATGTCAGCTTTGATGCAGGAGTAGACAAACAGGTAGAAGACTGCCTTTGTGAATCTGAGTTTTCTGCCAATTTAAATATCAAAGGGGATTGCTACAAAAGGGGATAAATCCTTAGCCCCAAGACATATAGACCCTATAGAACCGTAGACCAAATCAAACCTTTATGGCTACTGAACCACAAACAAAATTAAAAAGGATCCTAGGTGAACTACCCTTAATAAGACTGATCAAGGGTTTGACTGTAGAACCGTAGCATTAGGGATTAAGACCAGAAGTCCAAAACATGTAGAGGGTAAGCTGCCACAGACTCCTCAAAGTGCATAATAAGGCCAACATTCCACAGGCATGCTAAGGCACGATGAAGAATGTGGTCGCATTTATACCAAAGATGCAGAAGTCTGTTCTTAGGTCATAAACTGCACTGACGCATGCAGGTTGCCAAATAAAATGCCCTGTGCCCCCTTAAAGGCAGGAGCAAATGATGAAAAGAGCACACAGTTCTATTATTTAAAAAAAAATTCAGGAACCAGAAAATGGGATCTGAGAGAAAAAAAACAGAACAGCCTTACAAGACTACTATAGAGAAGCAAGGTGCTCCTGCAGGGAAATCATCTGGGAATTATCTGGAAAATCTACCAACTACAGGCTACACAAAGGTTCTACTCATTCCACATTTCACTTTCAATAGCAATCAGCTAGCAAGAGTCTGAAGGAACCTTAAAGTCTAATCCACTATGAGTTATGTGAGTGATGCCTATGAGACTGAACATTAGCAAACAACCATAATAATTCTTGATATTAAACTAGGAGAAAGACAAAAACAAATATCACAAGGGATAGCCACCTTCAAAGCCTCCTTCAAGAATTAGGAGGAATGGAGCCTTATAAGATCCCTCAGAAGAGAAGAGCTAGTAAGTAAAAAAAAACTCATTTTCCTGTCACAAAGAAGAATGATGCCCTACTTTCCTCCTGAAAACAGGAAAATTGCTACTGCCTTTAAGTTGCAGAAATTTTGCCCATTTCAAAAGTTTCACCAAGGGAGAAATACCCACTGGGAAAACAAATGAAATCTGAAGAAGAGCTAATTATAGCAGGGGTGATTAATAGTGGTCAATCACAATTCTGCTACCTCTCAAATGATACCTCTACTGGCTAGAGGAAACATTAGAGTCCACTCACTAAGCAAGCCCAGACTGGACTCTGGCCAGCATCAAGAAGGTTGGCAGAAACAGAGTCCTTGGAGCTTTCAGTTGGCACAGGAAGGGTAAGCAAAGAATGTTTGGCCTTATGCTCAGGGTGAAAACAGAAGATCCACTTCTTGGAAAAAGAGTAGCAGTCTAGCAGACTAGGAGGATGCAAACCATTTCCATTATTGAAGAGAGGGACTTGGTTCCTTTTAATGTGGCCATCAACCACAGCCTGAGAAACCTGGTCAAGCAGTAATATCTCTTTTAAGGAATCACCCATACTGCAGCAGCTGAACCAATTTCTTGAAGGAGACAACCTCAGTTGTGTCATTCTGAGCAGACACACCCTTGAGCCTGTAACTCTAGCTACACAATTCTCATTACAAAAGGATTACCCTACAGCCCACCTAAACAGACCTACACAGTGTCTATACGACATTTTCCTTGAGCCCAGATTTTGGGACATCCCTAAGCTTTCTCAGCAACTTGATCTTGGTCAGATCTGACACAAAGTTGACAGCCCCAAGTCCCACTGTGGCAGAAGAATGCACCCTGTTTCCACAGCTGTCCAAAGCTCCATACTCCTTGACAGATAAGGGAGAAAGAAACTGATGTCCCTGGGACCATTGGTGGTCACAAAGACCACAGAACGTTCAACCCTACAATGTTTAAACAAATCATTCCTTCAGGTGGGAACCTATACCAGACACTAGCCTACTTGGGAGCCACAGTAGCAAAATGAGGGTACAACTTGAGGCTTTCAAGACATCATTAGTCTGACTCCAAAGAGGTGTTGACCAGCTGGTTCCAATGGATTCTTCCCCTGAAGACACTCAGAGGAAAGGATTAGAGGCCAAAACATGTTGCACCTCAGGAGTAGTAAGGAATCGCCAAAAGAGAAGCCATGTAACAAATTGTAGGAGGAGATGAAGAAATGGACAACTCACTTTTCCTCCACAACTCAACAAAAGCCTCACTAATGATTGGCCCTCAAATTTCATCTGATGATTTGGGAGCTCCCATATCTTACACCGCCACCAATTAAGTAGATTAAGAAAAGCAGTGAGCATGCAATAAGCATACTGATGGTGAAGGAGTCACCGGGGCCTGCATGCATGGGGGGGCATACCTGTGCCATCTTGGCACTGATATTAGAATGAAGTCCCTAAGGGCAAAATCTCACACCTATAACTCAAAAGCTCCCACCAAAAATCAAGTAAGCATCTGGTATATAAAACTTGGGCTACAGATCTGGCACACTCTGACTCAACAACTCCTCCACTACCAGGGCCTGATGGACCCTGAGTTGTGGCCCCAGGAAAAAGCACTGACCTAGACTATCCCAGATCCCTGACAGAGCAACTTCAGGGGCAACTCCTTAAGATCAGATAGGATGAAATGAGGATCAAGACTGGTAATCAGGAGATGGGTGAAACAAACATCCCAGGATGGAAGTAGAGACACACCTTTGGTCTACAACCACAGTGGTGGACTGGAACAAGCTTAAGTTCCCACTAACCAGGGTCCTAGCAATCCTTATAGGGACAGGGTAGCCATGGAAGACACAGACTTACCTCTGAGGAAGGCCAGGCCTCAGCTATTTGAACAAAGTCGCTATTTCCTATTTGGGCTAAAAAAGGACATTGGCCAACACACAATAAGCTTCCTTCTGCCATGTGGGGCAGGATTCAGAAGCATTTAAAAAAACAGAAAAACATAGAATAAAGTGGCAAAGAAGACCAGATTGTTACTGGATCCCATTGCACTTATGTAGTCTACAAATTACATCACAATAAGCACACAGATGTCATGGTATGCATCCATTCATGAGAATGGGAGCTCCCAAGAACTATATCATTTTCTGATTTGTGGAAAGACTGCACAAAACATGTCATTAAAGTACAGTCTCCAATGCCAAACTGTCTAATCCTATAACATAACAAGGTAACAGCGTGTACAAAATAAACAAAATTAGTGTTTACATGTCATTCTCACAATGAAAATAAGAAATACTGAAGGAAAATACCCATTTTCAGAAACACCAGTATTTGTAATTGAGAAAAATTGCAGCTGCTAACATGCATGTTGGACCACAGTGAGACAATCTTGATTCTTGTAGGGCAAATTATAAACCTGGTGCTACTTGTTAAAAAAAAAAGCTTTGAGTAGTAAAAGCACTTTAGGTAAGAAACAACTGACAGTGACATTATTTATTCCTCCATTTGCTGGCTGTGAGAAATTCTGCATTACTGTTCTTCTTTTAATCCCATGGGCATGCAGACGTAACTGTGGTCCTACAGTACTTCCCACTAGAATACAGTGCTGGCCACACTGGACTGAAAATGAGCAGCCCAACAGGTTAATGCCTAGAAACGTCTTAAAAAACTGAATTTATAAAATGAGTGGGTTTGAACACATTTAGTGGAAGAGACAAAGACTGGCATAACAAGCATCATTATACTGAAGATGTACTTCTAAGAAGCTGCAGTAATCACTCAGAGGTACTACTAAAGAAAGCTTTCAGCATCAATACAAAACAATAGAGTCTCACTAAAGTTGTTTTGTAATAAATTTCACTGCTTCTCAACTGGAAGAAATGTATAAAAGAAGTTTTGCTGGATGTTGAATTTCATGAGTAAGGTCAAAATAGTATATACCATGTGGTAGGTACTGAGTAGCAATGAGGAAAAATATAACAACCCCAGCATTGTTACAGAAACGTCTGTCTGCAATTGGCCTGTACTCCCCACTATCATGTGATAGGCTTTGCCATTTTATGTATTTTAAAATGTTCATTATAAATTAATGGTCTAATTAACCATTTAATTTTCTGCTGCTATTTAACCATAATTATTTGGTCTTGTTACACTTGGGCTTCAAACCAGCCATTATATTTTAAGAAGGTGTTTTTATGCACCCTTATGGCAGAAGTGTGCTGATGTAACTTGTCTGAGTTGGGGATTGCTGGTTGAAGGCTTATTATGTGCTTTCCTGATTGGTAGTTAGCTTAAAGCTTGTTTCGTTTTGCTTGTATTTAAGCCTCACATTTGCGCAAGCTTTGGCATAGATACTCAGAGCTACTCGTCATTTTTCCCTAAACAGTTGTCAGTAAAACCCTTCCAAGCTTCTCTGCTGCTCTAGGAGCAACTCAGTTGTGCATGGAGCAGCACTGCCTTATTGATCAAATTTAGCATACACAAAGTATAGGTCCCTCTTGTAGTCTTGGCACTTCCAGTACAGTCCTGTCAAATTAACCCATTCCCTTCCCTAAAAAAAACATACAGTAAGAATCTACTGTTATGGATGGGCAGTTTCCCATCATCTCTCTGGCCAGCCTGATAGATATAGGCATCCTAAGGCAATGTAGCAATTGTCTAATGTATACTGACAACCACTTACTCCTGAAACAAATAAATACTTTATGTGAGAGATGTAGTTGCACTATGAAATCGGAAAAAAGACTCTCACATAAGGACAAATCGAATGCCAAACAGGTTGTTAACACACACACACACACACACACACACACACACACACACACACACACACACACACACACACACACACACACACACACACACACACTCCCCACACTGACTAAGGACACAACACATAAACACACATATATGTGGAGGAAGTCACTAAGAACTTACCAAAAGACCAGAGGCCTTCTAAATGGAAACCACTTACACACATAACAGTGCAAAAAACAACCACAACACATAGCACACACACCAGTGTCTCAATAAATAAGTCCATAAGGCATTACACCGCAAAACGTAATGTACTGATCATAGGTGACTCCATTGTGAGACACACAGATGCTCACTTCCCCAGGCTGGATAAGGAGCAGGTTACGGTTAGCTGCCTGCCAGGTACCAGGATCCTTCAAGTCACTCAAGCACTCAAGCCACTCAACCACAAGTATTGGTATGACTCCGTCATAGTCCATGTGGGGGTGAATGACCTGAGATGTACCTCAATGGACTATATGAAGAGAGACATGATTGAGCTCCCAGATTATGTGTCACAGGCAGGTATAAGTCTAGCCTTAAGCAGCACTCTGCCTTTTCCAAATATGATACCGCAATACAAACAAAAATTATTTCACTTTAATAATTGGCTTAGCTTCTGGTGTCAGGCCAAGAGGATCTAATATTTGTTAGCCTGAGAAGACATGGTTAACAGACCACACTGCTTTGTCAGAGATGGTCTGCACCTGTCTACTCTAGGCTTTTGGATACTGGCAAAGGCATTAGCCATCCCTATTGCACCTTTTTTTAGGCAGTGTCAAAATAACCAACCTCCCAACATGACAAAATCCTCTCCAACTAAGTTCAAGGTACTGCTACCTTAGTGCTAGGAGTCTAAACAAGAAACTGCACTTCCTGGAAGCATTCCTCACTTTGGAAGATGCTGATGTCTGTGCAGTCACTGAGACATGGTTCAAAGGCATGGAAAGCACTCCGGCCGTGCAGGGTTGCAATGTCTTCCATACTTTCAGACCACAAACTGTGTGTGAAAGAATGAGTGGAGGAAGTGTATCCATCTTCATTAAAGATAAGTACACCTCAAGACTGATCAAACAATATGACTCTCTTGAGCTACTCCATGTCCAAATACGTATAGGCAAAGCCCCCTACCACATTATAGCTAGCTACAGATCCCCAACATAAAACAGGGAAAGCATGCCATATACCTGGACCTAATGGAATCACTTGCCATGCAGCCCAACACACCTTACTCATGAGTGATTTATATTATGCTATCATCGACTGGGAAACATACATGACCACAAACATGCTGGCTCAGAGGTTCTTGGACTTTGTCACTGCAAATGCTCTGGAAAAGCTAGTGAACATACCCACGAGAGGTTCAAATGTCCTGGACATAGTACTCACTAACATGGCAGAGCACCCCGCTCACCATATGATGTCCTCGCTGGTAAAACTGGACCATAAATCAGTGTTGCTCAATGTGATTATAAGACCATATACCCCATCAAGCTAAAAAAATGCTTAAGAATTTTTCAAAGACAAATTACCTCCTACTAAGTGGTGGCATAAGAAGTTTTTTAAAGTCCCCTGAAACGCAGATGACATAGACTGCTATGCAAAGGTGCACACCAATTCCCTGTATAACCACCTAAGCAGTTGTATAGAATCAGCTGTACCTGACCAGATTAAAACCACATCCTGCCAAAAAAACAAGTCACCCTGGTGGGTCCCTAGTATAAACATGCTATATAAGAAGGAAAAGAAACTAATATCCAAGAAAAACAGGGAAATGGCTCAGCAGAGGAATAAATCCATCTCTAGCTTAAACAAACAAATTAGAGATCTTGTTAAGTCCTCCAAAGCTAATTATGAAGCAAAAATAGATTCCCTAGCTAAGGGTAATCACAAGGCATTCTTTAACTACATCTGAAATCAAAGGGGAATACCCACCTATGCACCAAACTTTTGTGAATGGCACTAACCATACTCAATCGGAGGAAACAGATAATCTGTTAGCTGATGGATTTGGAGCAAACTTCACCTCCTGTCCCCTCCAGTCATCCTCAAAAATATACCAACCCAAATTCCTCAGCCTATTATCTCAAGAAAGCTGGTCATCTTGGCACTCTCCAAGGTCAAAAACATGGCATCAATGGAACAAGACAACATTCCAGGTTGCCTTTTAAACAACTTAAAACATGACCTAGCAGACCCACTTGGATCCCTTTTAACCACAGCCTGTGAATTGGCTATGTTCTAGTGGAATGGAAGACAGCAACACTAATCCCTCTGCACAAAGGGGGACCATCAACTGACCCTGGGAATT
This sequence comes from Protopterus annectens, assembly GCF_019279795.1. Classification (NCBI taxonomy): domain Eukaryota; kingdom Metazoa; phylum Chordata; order Ceratodontiformes; family Protopteridae; genus Protopterus; species Protopterus annectens. Next base: position 837,689,201 of record NC_056737.1, read on the forward strand.
ATAGGCCCATAACCTTGACTAGCCTCATCTGCAAGGCCATGGAAAAAATTATCATGGTCCTTATTAACAAGGACATAGGTAATCTTCAAACCCTGGACCCAACCCAGTTCAGATTCATTAAAGGTAGATAATGCCTGTTAAACATGGTTGATTTCTTCAAGAATGTCACCAAGGCTCTGAACAGGGGGAAGATAGTGCATACCTCCTATCATGACCTAGTCAAGGCATTTGACACAATCCCCCACCGAGGTAAAGGGGTACATTACCAGATGGGTAGCCAACAGGACACATAATGTAAAAGTGGGTGATTTCACTTCCAGGAAAAGACCAGTTACCAGTGGTGTACCACAGGGTTCTGTGCTGGGCCCATAACTGTTTGGAAATTATTTCTCGGAAGTCCAGGCAGGCTTGGACAGCCTGTGGCTGACCAAGTTCACTGATGACTAAAAATTAGGAGCAATCACTTGAGCCCCCCCAATGATGTTACTATACTGCAGACTGGGTTAATACAAACAAATGATTGGTGCCAAAGCCACAGACTAAAGCTTAATGCTAAAATGCATTATCATTCCCTTTTGGAAAGCTGACATCTCTGCTAATTACATTATAGAGAGCAACCCCCTAAGTGCAGACCCAGTGGCATGTGATCAGGGTACTCAGGTTGGTAGGAACCTGAACTCTGACCAGCACATATCTACAGTAGTAAGAAAATCCTATATGGCACATCTTATAAGTAAAGGCATTTCATCTAGATCTAAGAATGTTATAATTCCATTATAATCATCCCTCATCAGACCAAAAACTGAGTACAATGCTCCCTTTTGCATGTACCTCACCAGACATCTGCAAAAATTGAAGAGACCACAAAGATTTCTCACAAAGAAATTACAGGTTACACAAAACAAGTCTTACGCAGAAAGACTGAAAGCCCTGTCACTGTATTCTGTCTCTTACAGGATGCTAAGGGGTGACTTGTGCCTGGCTTACAGGGCAGTCTCTAACCTGGCCCTGATGGAAATGCTACACATTCATAAATCAAACTGCATGAGAGATCGTAACCTAGCCTCTGACATGAATAGGTCAAGCTGGAGAGAGAGATACATCTCTCAGAGACTGCCACGTGTAACAAAACCCCTCCCTGACCCTCTTCAAATGCAGTCTAGATCAATGGATGGGTGACCACAAATTCTCTCCTGGGGTGGCATCTATGTCCCTCCTGGGCAGAGGAAGTTATTAGTAACTACCATAGACCCTTACCTTTTCAAACTTCGCTTACCTAATCTCTGTGAAACCTTCTATGAACCTATGAAAAGACAACATTTTGAAAGTGGGTACCTTGAGGAAGGTGTTAATCTAGGAAAGGTCCCATATGGGTCTCTATTGTTTTCCTTTTCTTGGGACCAGAAATAACCTGGAGTAAATCTTCATCTTACAAACTGAGGAGGAACTGGTTATATGGTGCATTGTGGTACTAGGTCTTTTAGGATAGAAGGGAGAAGATTTAACTGGCTGTGGGGAGATAGTGGAATGACTTTGAAGGGAGGGAGCTCCTTCCAGGACATACTGTAGCCTTGTTTACTGATGGTGAATACCCACTTGACTGTAGTGATCTTTTCCCAATTTGTAATGGAAAGATTGAGTCTTTTTGAAAGGGGAAGTGTGGAACCAAGGAAAGGGGGGGGGGGTCAAGAGAAGACAGTCACACTGATTTATCTGTGAAAGCAGGCCTCTCAGATCTGGGTGTTCCTTTCATTTTTTTCTTGAAATCTCTGGGTGCCTTCTTATGTTTCTGAGAAGGCCTATGCTCTCTTCTGATAAAGGAAGCAGAATTAGCAGGGAAATTCCTCCAGTAGATAGGCACAGAGGTATGTGGAATTTGTCTGCCATCCTTCGTAGCTCTACCATGTTCTTGCAAAGTCTTAAATAAACTAAATGCTTGTTGTCCAAACAGAAGGTCCCTGTCAAGGGGGATGCAGGAGCTTTGCCTTGAAATCTTCAGTTAGGGGCTGGTTATGTAACTAGACTTACCTCCTAATGATTGAGGCAATAGCAGCTGCTCTGGAAGAGGCCTCAACAGCATCACAACTGCATTTTATACCATGCTTAACTACCTGAGTGGCTTAATTTACCATAGATAAAATCTGTTGTTTGGAGTCTCTTTCCTACCATATGAACAATTGCCTTATTCAGGTTGCCAAAGATAGACAGAAGGTATTTGGTCATCTGAGTCTCATAATTAATGGCCCTGAAGTCCAGGGTAGAGGACATGTAGACTTTTTCCCTACCTGTCCATTTCCCTGTTGTCCTTGCCTGAGGGCAGGGCATTAACATTTGGCAAGAGCTTAGAAGGTTTGTCTGAGCAAAGAAAGCATCTTAATGGTCAGCTATAGGATTCTTAAAAAGAAACTTAAGTTCCTCTGGAACTTTTTAGACTCTATCCGGACTATTGGGGTCCAGGGGTTGAGAGTCTGGAGCAGATGATGTGGATATGAAAGGATCAAGAAAGACCTCCAGGGCAGAACAGGGAAATGGGCTTGGCTGCCCACTTCTAAAAGGTTGTAGTATATTTTTGGACATCAGTGTTTTGCTTAGACTCGCACTCAAAATGTTTCATCATACTTACAATGGTCTCTCCAAAGGATGTATCTTCCACAGGGGAATTAGGGGAGAGAAAGTCCTCATCACCTATCCAGGAGAGTGAATTTGAAGGGAGTATGCTAAGGAAAGGTCATCTGACTTTGAGTTCTCATCTCATACTTAGAGGAAGACTCCACAGTAATCTACTGTGGAGTGCAAAGAGGGGCTGAAAAGGAAGGCGTTTTAAGAGCCACAGTGGCTTTGAAAAAGCTATGAGAAATGTCTATCCACTCCTTCTTCCTAGGAGGGGGAGAGGAAACATGCTTGGTCTTCTGTCATTTTTTTCTCAGGTATAACATCCACACGAATCAAGCATGAACGCTCCGATTCTTGATGTACCTTAATCAGAGATCCCAGAATTTCTTCACATACTAAAATCTGTAGGATTCTCTGAAATAATGATCAGCAGTCCCCTATGTTGCAGTAGCAGTCACTTCGGAATGACTTTTGTGGTTCTCAGAATGCCATACCAGCCCCAAATGGAGTTACAGTAGAGGATGTCTGAGGTATAATTAGATGTACCATAGGTTCTGCAACCTCAGCAGGTACATCAGAATCAGACTTGGCAGACTGAACTTCAGGCCTAGGCCTCTTGATTTTTTTCTTTGGTGCAGAAGGTATGTCAGATGTGGAGGAATCCTCCATCTTAGACTGGGACAACTGCTTCAGTCATCAAGTCCCTAACAATGTATTCAATGATGATAAATGGGAGTGAAAAGTCTTGGGTATGAAAGATAGGCAGAAGGAACATCTGTAGTAGTACTTTGCACCGAGGCAGAAAAAGCACTAGGAATGGAGGTCTTTGAAGGGTTATTGCCTACCACACACATATTTCCCCCTAGCTGACATCTAACAAAAATCACATAAAAATAGTATAAACAAGAAGGAAGGTTCCCCAATGGTACACCTATCTGGATCAGAAAAGGGGTGCTGTAGAAACAACGATGCGAATATCATATAGATGGATGCAAGACCTGTATTTTGGCTGAGGGCAAGAGAGTATGAGGATTCACACGCATATATCCATTTATGTACTCCTACACTTGCAGATTGAGGTCACACATCAGACATATGGCTCATGGAAGGTTTAGGCTTTGGTACCCCATACTGTAACAGTGATTTCCATTAGGACATCACATGCTATCGGCGGAAATTCCCTAATGTGTGGCTTGGGGGAGCACAAGACACTACAGTGCTGGAGAATGCAAGCAAAGTTGATTCTATCCTAGTGTTCTAGCAAGCTAATTTGACTTTGAACTACAGGATATGCATTAAATGGGGAATACACAACACAGAAGGAGAAAAGGGAAAACAACTTGCTTGTAGAAGCTACTGATATACCAAAGATTCAGCTAACACACACACACACACACACACACACACACACACACACACACACACACACACACACACACACAGAGGAAAAACACACATTGGAGTGGGAAATGTCTTGAAATGGGGGTGTGGAAAGTAACCCTCCCAGGGAAGTATTACTGAATGATGGCTTAAGTGACTGCCAACTCAAGTTTGTTTTGCTTGAACTACATAAATGTAAAAGCAGTACAAATAACTCAGAATGAAATTGCAGGTTTTAATAGCTGTTGTTAACCTGTGCTCAGCTAATTGGAGGTATAGGCTTTTTTTGCCACCTAAAGGCAGAGAGACAAAAGTAGCCCATCTGAAATCAACTTAGCTGTTGAATGCCTACAAAGTGGTGAGAAGAGAATATAGAAAGAATTGCAAACTGACCAAACTAACTAAAAATCTCACTAAAAGGCTCATTACAGAAATACAAGATAACGTTCAGGGTAATATGATTATTAAAATAGTGCTAAACCTAGCTATAATTTGTTTCACGGTGTGAAGATAGGTTTAGGATGCCAGCCTAGCTAGATAGAATTTTGTAGATAATTCTGTCATTTATAAATATTAATGTAAGCCAAAGGCTTGTTCTCTTCAATGTGAAAAGACTGTATTTTATGTTGAACTGAAAAAAAATGTAACAATAGTGCACTCTGCTATAAGAAAGCTGATAAATCAAGCATTGTGAAATTCTTTGATCTAAAACTCAGAGCTGAGATGTCTAGAGAGAGGCATTCTGCCTATTGTTTTGAGGCCAGAGTTAATGGCTAGAATTTACATGTATAATTTCTTTTATTGCTCTGGCTTCCTGACCACCTGCAATATCAAAAGGGTTATTAACCTCTGAGTTTCTGTTAGCCTGGGAACCAAAAAGAAATGATGCAATCTGAAATGAATCAGTGGTACTGTGTTATCAGTTTAAGGACATAAAGAATGAGGGCAGTGAGCATTTGTCATGAGAACATCCAACTCACCAGCACTCAGCCTGTGTTCTTCATGTAAGTTTATTTTAGAACTGTGTTTTCTCTTAGCTATAGCTAGGAACTAGGAAGATTAGATTAGGTTTTTCTGTATTGATGTCAGAACCTTTCTACTGTATTATTTTAAGTATTTCTCTGTGATCTCTGAACTCTTGACTAGCACTGTGTAGTAAGAAGTATTGTCTTGTGACTTTATTTATTATTAAATACTTTTAAACCTTCCAACTGTGGTTGTTTTGTGTAGAGATACTTTAAGTTCTAGAGTGCAAAATAAGCCTTGACTGTTCAGTTGCACTTACCATTTGAATAATAATATTGCACAGTATAATTGGACACCCTTTCATAAGGGCCATTTAGTAGCTGATAAATATTAGTGGGTGGTGGTAAGTGGTATTACCATATAGTCTGGGTAAAGGGGGCACAGCTGGAGAACCTGTGCCAGTCTTCCGCAGGAGTGTCTGTGTGGTTGTATAGAACTGTTATCTCAAAGTGTGTATGTGTCAGTTACTTGGGAAGGAACATGAAGCACTCACTGAACAGTGAGGGTGCTGGAGGTTTTAGCTTGCCCACTAGGCTGAGATCTGGACCCTATAGCTGTGTCAGTGGGGAGTCTTACTGGGGATCTGGAGAGAAACAGAGAAACCAGCCCCAGACTGACTGTGATCTATGTAAGTTCTTAAGGGAAATTGTACTTTACTGTGTGTGTGTATTTGTTATCCTTTCCCTATATGAATGCCCTCACTGGTGTTAGTGGTGAGGACTGAGGCTCCTTGATTGCTGGGCCAGTGCACGGGCATCACATATTAATTGTTTGGCAGTGGTGGGAATTCCACACCACATATTAATTGTTTGGCAGTGGTGGGATATCCACACCACATATTAATTGGTTAGCGGATATTAATTGGCTTGTAGTGGTGTGGGTAGAGTGAATTCCTGTTGGTTGTGTATCGTGATCATTGAAGGTGTTTTGTACTCTAAATCAGCCACACAGTGAATACTCAGAGTTCAGATCACAATTGATTTATTTCTTTTGTTAGCTTAGTTAGTCAGGGAGAGCAGGCAGCATGTCAGGAGAGGAGTACAGAAAGTTAACAAGGAACCAGCTTGCTGAGATGTGTCAGGCTATTGAACTGGTGCATGGAAACCTGACTAAGGCAGACATGATTGCAGCTTTAGTCACAGCTGCATCAGAAAACAGCAACCAGGAGGACGATCAGACTGACAGTGGAGATGTATCACACTCAGAGAATGGACAGCTCAACCTTTCTGCAGAGGACTTAAAAATCCATCTGGAGCTAAAGAAACTTGAGTTGGAGGCCAAGCGTGTGGAAACAGAAGCAGATGAGAGACTGATGCGTCTAGAGAGTGAGGACAATGAGAAACTGCAATGTTTGCAGGCTGAGGAGAATGAGAAACTGCTATGCCTGGAAGCTGAGGAAAAGGAAAGGCAGAAGCAGCATGAAAAGGAGATGCTGATTCTTCACCAGAGTCATGGAAGTAGTGGGGAAGGGAGAAACACCATACGGGTAAGGTACCTCCAAACAAAATAAAAACAGTCCAAAATAAAGAATGAATGGTACTCCACGACAATCGAAGCAGACCCACAAGATAGAAACTTATTAATCCTTTATTTCACAGAATAAAGAAGCGCTTTCGCGTTTCCATAAACGCTTCATCAGATTTTCAAAAACATTGTATAAAAACTCCATTTAAATACTGAGTGTCTTGTGAAACAACCAATAAAAACTCTCTATAAAGATTACTAATTAAAATTTAAAGTGCCAGTGCTTGTGTGTATCCCTAACACATATGGTTTCTTCATAGTAATCTTTTATTAGAACTTTAAATTTTAATTAGTAATCTTTACAGAGAGTTTTTATTGGTAACGCGAAAGCGCTTACTTTATTCTGTGAAATAAAGGATTAATAAATTTCTATCTTGTGGGTCTGCTTCGATTGTCGTGGAGTACCATTCATTCTTTATTTTGGACTGTAATGGGGAAGGGAGTAACCAGACCCCAGAAGCACAAAAGTCAGTAAATTTCTTCCGCAGTTTACAGAGGGGGATAATTTTGATAGTTTCATTCATATGTTTGAGAGGGAATGTAAACAGTATGATGTTGACCAAAGGCTCTGGGTACGGTTCCTGACCCCCTTACTCCATGGGAAAGCTGTAACTGTGTTGTCTAAAATGTCTGACGTTGACTGCTTTAATTATACTACTGTTAAGAACTGCTTGTTAGAATGTTTTAAGCTAACTCCTGAAACTTATAGGAAAAAGTTTTGTGAACACAGATGCAAGGCAGATGAAAGTGTGTGTGAATATGTTGCTGAACTGAGTACTTATCTTCCTAGGTGGGTGAGTGGATGTCAGGTCACCACATTTGAAGGGTTGGCAGACCTTTTGGTAAGGGAACAAGCCTTTAGCACTTTGCCTGAGGACATGAGGATCTGGTTAGCTGATAGATAATGTGCTACTTCAGATGAGTTGGGGAAGAAGGGAGACCTATACCTAACAAGCAGGGCATCCCTGCACAGGAAAGGGACCCCTAGTACTGCTCATGGGTCTAAAGGAACCAATGGTGGGCAGCCTAGACTGCCCCAACAGAATCTGCCAGTAGTAGGGGAAGCCACTAGTCCAGGTACACGTTCCGGACCTAGGGTTAAATGTTTTGAATGCAATCAGTGGGGCCATGTGGCATACAGATGTCCACGGAGGCAAGGTGGGGAACAAAAGGTGAGGGAGCCAGTAAGTGGGAAAGACAAAATGCCAATAGTAGGTTGTCTTGAGACAACAGGGGTACTGAACTACCATCCTGCAGATGTCCTGATAGGGAAGGATTTTGATGAAGCAGTACCATGTAGTTATGCAGTTACACACAGTCAGGATTCGAGACAAGCAGGGTCTTGTAGTCTGGAGGAGACCCAGACAGAAAGCATACTTGCAGCCAAGACTGGTGAGGTGGTTACTTCAGGGAGGAAGCTACACTGTAGCAGTGAGACTGAAGGTGAGCCACAGCTGCTTGTGGGTGCTGATGTTCCCTTGGACAGAGTGACTGCAAAGGTAGAGGTGAGTAGTAGTACCCAGGCTGACAGTGAGGCACCACTGTCTGAGGATGCCAGACTTCCTCTGGAAGGGGAGCTGGGAAGGGTTGCAAAGAGAGTTGAGACAGGCTCAGCTCTCAGACCCTACATTGCAAGGCCTGAGAGAGGTAGCTAGTGGGGCACCTGATTCTCAAGGGAAGGGGGAATCTGTATACTGGAACAAAGGGTTACTGTATAGAGAGTGGACCCCTGAGGGAGGGCTAGAAGGTGAAAGAATACAGCAGTTAGTAGTGCCTAGAGCCTACCATTTGGCGCTTCTAGCCATAGCCCATGATATTTCCTTTGCAGGTCATATTGGCATAAAATGTAAAAAGAAGCATACTGTGCAGAACTTCTATTGACCTGGAATTTCCAGAGATGTAACAGGGTACTGCAGGACCTGTGAGCAGTGCCAAAAGGTAGACAAGGTGAGAGCTCCTTTGATGCCTTTGCCTGTGATTGAGGAGCTATTTAAGAGGGTAGCTATGGATATTGTGGGGCCCCGGAGTACCTCAAGTTCCACAGGGAAAAAGTATATCCTAGTGGTAATAGATTATGCTACAAGATACCATGAGGCAGTGGTTCTGTCCTCCATTGAGGCAGAAAAGGGGGCAAATGCTTTGTTAGAGATTTTCAACAGTGTAGGTTTCCCAAAAGAAATACTGACTGACAGAGGTGCCAATTTCATGCCAGACCTGCTGGCTTGTCTGTGGAAGTACTATGGGGTGAAGCACCTGAGGACCACCCCTTACCATCCTCAGACTAATGGTCTTGTTGAGAGGTTAAACTCTACAATCAAGTCCATGCTATCGGCATTGGCAGACCAGTTTAAGAGGGAGTGGGAGAAATATTTGCCCCATCTGTTGTTTGCTTACAAAGAGGTTCTCCAGGAATCCACAGGTTTTTCACCATATGAGTTGCTGTATGGACATAGGGTGACGGGACCTCTAGATTTAATTTGAGATGAGTGGGAAGATGAGATTGAATCTCACAAGGAGTCTGTTGTGGGATATGTCCTAAACCTCAGGACAAGGCTCAGGGAACTCAATGGCTTGGCCCAGGAGAACCTGGCAGAAGCCCAACAACAGAAAAAGGTATGGTATGATAGGAATGCTCGAGCTAGAGAGTACGCTGTAGGGCAGCAGGTAATGGCTCTAATTCCTGTCAGACACAACAAGCTGCAAGCAGCTTGGGAGGGACCCTACAAGGTGGTAAGAAAGGTAAGTGATGTTAACTACATGGTAGAGCTGCTAGGCTGGAGGCAGGAGCACAACTTGTACCATGTTAACATGATGAAACCTTACCATGATAGAGAGGCCCTTGTGCTGAGCATTTGCAGTGAATTGCAGGAGGAGTCTGAAGGAGATCTGATGACTTATCTCCTCAGTGAGGCTCGGACTGACACCTCAGTGGAAGGGGTAGCAATGTCTCAGCAGCTATCTCCTACTCAGGTTCGAGAAATCCGAGCATTGTTACAGGAGTTTGGGGACATGTTCACTGGGAAACCAGGTGGATACAGCACCCCAAAGGCCTATTAGGCAGGCCCCTTATAGGGTGCCTGACAGAGTTAAACAGACTCTGAGGGAGGAGATACAGGAATAGTTGGAACTAGGGGTAATTCAAGAGTCTAACGGTCCCTGGGCTTCCCCAGTGGTGCTGGTGCCAAAAAAGGATGGCAGCACCAGGTTCTGTGTGGACTACAGGAAATTAAGTAGTCACAGAGAGTTAGATGCTTACCCCATGCCTAGGACAGATGAGGCCCTAGAACAGCTGGGTGGGGTTAAGTATCTTACAACTATTGAGCTTACCAAGGTTTACTGGCAGGTGCCCTTGACTCCTAGTGATAGAGACAGGTCAGTGTTTGTGACTCCTTTTGGCTTGTATGAGTTCACAAAGATGCCCTTTGGGATGAAAAATGCCCCAGCAACTTTCCAGAGGCTGGTAGATCATAACCTAGCAGGAGGGTTTGCCCTTGCTTACCTAGATGATATTGCCATCTACAGCCATTCTTGGCAAGAGGACCTTCAACATGAAGGGAGGTGCTGGGCAGACTACAGAGGGCAGGGTTGACCATCAAGCCCAGCAAATGTCAGGTGGGTATAGCAGAGGTCTCCTACCTGGGACATAGAGTGGGGAGTGGTAAGATCAGGTCAGGACCTGCAAAAGTGGAAGCCATTCAGGCATGGCCTGCACCTGTTACCAAAAAAGCAGGTGAGGGTATTTTTGGGGACAGCAGAGTACTACAGAAAGTTTGTCCCCAGTTATAGTGCCATAGCTGCTCCCCTCACAGACCTGACAAGGAAGAACAGGCCAGATAAGGTAGTGTGGATCCTCGCATGTGAGCAGGAATTCCAGGAGCTTAAGGAAGCTTTGGGAGGACCCCCTGTGTTAGCCAGTCCAGATTACAGCAAATAATTTGCTGTGCAGGTGGATGCTTCAAACCATGGGGTTGGGGCTGTACTTATCCAGATTTCTTCAGAGGGAGAAAAGCCCCCAGTGGTTTATCTCAGTTGTAGGCTCCAACCCAGGGAGGAATGCTATGCAGCTGTAGAAAAGGAATGTCTAGCCATAGTGCGGACACTGCAGAAACGTCAGCCTTATATGTACGGAAGAAAATTCACTGTAGTTACAGATCACAATCCCCTAACATGGTTAAACAGAGCCAGCCAGCAAAATGTCAAGTTGCTAAGATGGAACTTAGGGTTGCAAGCATGTATGTCAGTGCAGCACCACAGTGGGATTAGCAATGCCAATGCAGATGGGCTCTCAAGACAGGGAATGGGGTAAGGAATATTCAGATAGACCTAACCCTCTCCAGCAACATTTCTCAAGAGTCACTTGAAAAACTATCTTGAGTTCTCCGGGGGGGGGGGGGTTAAGATAGGTGAAGGCTGCCAGCCTAGCTAGATAGAATTTTGTAGATAATTCTGTCATTTGTAAATATTAATGTAAGCCACATGCGTGTTCTCTTAAATGTGAAAAGAATGTATTGGATGTTGAACTGCAAAAATGTAACAGTCACTCTGCTGAAAGCTGATAAGTCAAGCATTGTGAAATTCTTTGATCTAAAACTTGGAGCCAAGATGTCTAGAGGGAGGCATTCTGCCTGTTGTTTTGAGGCCAGAGTTAATGGCTAGAATTTACATGTATAATTTATTTTATTGCTCTGACTTCCTGACCAGCTGCAAGATCAAAAAGGCTATTAACCTCTGAGTTTCTGTTAGCCTGGGAACCAAAAAGAAATGATGTAATCTGAAATGAATCAGCGGTACTGAGTTATCAGTTTAAGGACAGAAAGAATGAGGGCATTGACCATTTGTCTTGAGAACATCAAACTCACCAGCACTCTGCCTGTGTTCTATATGCAAGTTTATTTTAAAACTGTGTTTTCTCTTAGATAAAGCTAAGAACTAGGAAGATTACCTTAGTGTTTTTCTGTAATGATGTCATAACCTTTCTACTGTATTATTTTAAGTACTTCTCTGTGATCTCTGAACTCTTGACTAGCAATGTGTAGTAAGAAGTATTGTCTTGTGTTTTTATTATTCGTTATTAAATATTTTTAAACCTTCCAACTGTGGCTGTTTTGTGTAGAGATAATTTAAGCTCTAGAGTACATTGTATGTATATAGTGATACTGGCCAAGCCACTTCAATAAACCTTGACTGTTCAGTTGCACTTACCATTTGGATAATAATATTGCACAGCATAATTGGACACCCTTTCATAAGGGCCTTTTAGTAGCTGATAAATATTAGTGGGTGGTGGCAAGTGGTACTACTGCATAGTCTGGGTAAAAGGAGCACAGCTGGAGAACCTGTGCCAGCCTTCCGCAGGAGTGTCTGTGTGGTTGTATATAACTCTTATCTCAAAGTGTGTGTGTGTGTGTGTGTGTGTGTGTGTGTGTGTGTGTGTGTGTGTGTGTGTCAGCTAGTTGGGCAGGGACATGAAGCACTGGTTGGACAAAGAGGGTGCTGGAGGTTTTAGCTTGCCCACTAAGCTGAGATCTGGACCCTATAGCTGTGCCAGTGGGGAGTCTTATTGGGGATCTGGAGAGAAAAGGAGAAACCAGCCCCAGACTGACTGTGATCTCTGTGTGCTCTTAAGGGAAATTGTACTTTACTGTGTGTGTATTTGTTATCCTTTCCCTATATGGACACCCCTAACTGGTGTTAGTGGTGAGGACTGAGCCTCCTTAATTGCTGGGCCAGTGCACGGGCGTCATACATGGTTTGTTAAAGGTGCTTGATAATGGGGAAAGCAGATTTTCAAAGAGACTGGCATCTTTAAGGGAGGAAATCCTAGGAATGCAAAAAGTTGCAGAAACATTTTAAATAAATAACCACATGGGGTGGGGTGCTGTTGCTCAGCAAAGCAGGGAATTAAACCATATACTTTTTGAAAAGATCATAAAACTGGAAACACAGTATAAAAGAAAATTGAGAAAATATAGCTGTTAATTCAGAAAGGGCTTACATAGTTCACATCAGCTGGATGGCAAAATACAGCTAATCTTGTTCAAAGGAGTCTTTGAACAAGCTGATGTAGATGCACATAAGCAAATAGCTCTATCTTTGGAATCTGCCGCTGCAGTATTGAACTATACAATACTCATCATGAACCTTTTTTCAGGCCCATAGATGCTGTGGGCTCAGGGACAAGAATTAGACATGTGTGTGTCTATGTAAGGATCTCTCCTACTGTTTCATTTTACTATTGTGAATCCCATGCCAAGTAGAAAGGATTTGTATTTTCTCTTTTATCTTGGTAACTTCTTACACCTCTCTGTCTCCCTCTCTTTTATCAAATTTATATACATTTTTCTACTCTCTCCTTATTTCATACAGTAATAGTACCCCCATTTGTTTCTTATTTTCTCTTCTGCTACCAATTTGAAGGCACTCTGTTTCTCACTCCCTCTTTGCCTGGCTTTTACCTCATGGACTTGGTTGTCATTTTATTGTTTTCATTGTAAAGAGGGCTGTTATGTTTTCTGTACTGCTTTTACCTTTTCCCTGCCCTAGCTATTTTACTGCTGGTCAACTTTATTAATTTAATCTCCTTCCTTGTTTACTTTACTTGTGATTGTATTCAACCTTTTCATTATTGCTTCTATCTTTTGTCCTATCTTTAACACCGTAGTGTTTGCTGTATGTATTCTGTCCATGCCTTCAGTTACTCTGATGTTTGTCTTTCTGGGGCTTTTTTGTGCATACCGTCACACATCTCTCTTGTTATAACACTGCTACTCTGTCAGGCACTACTTACTAGTACTGTAGTATTGTAGCTATAAGCTGAAAGTGCCCACCAACCTATTAATTTGCATTCCAGCATACTAGAGAATGCAACTCAGTGAAGAACAAGTGGCAATTAAAAAAATAAATTGATGCAAGATTTAATTTTCCTAAAATGTCCTCTACATGATTACAACTGGCAAAAGAATTACCTGCACAGTATTTATCAAGTGCTGGTTGTTACTTAACTCAGTTTTACAAAGACAATTTGTACTGTGACTAAGCAGGCAGCACCGCCCCTTTAAAGTATGTCCTGTATGAACTCATCTGATGTACTGTCAGTATAAAGAGACATAAATAAAACAGAAGAATATTTCACAAGTATATAGAGATTTTCATAAAACAGTGGAATCCTTTCAAAGTAGTACAAAATTCTCCACTAAAATCTCTCATATTGCAACATAGGCAGTAGTCCCTGAATAACAGCAAAAAATTACCAGCAGCTTGTAGAGAGTGCCTCTTTTGGTAGCCATTTTGGTTGGGTCTATATTAAATTCTCGAAAGCCGACAATGTCGAATCTGACATTGTCGACACGAGAATAGCGAAACTGCAGAACATCGAACAAGTAAACGGAAATCTCCGTAAGGGGAGATTTCTGTTTATTTCAATGTAGAGCAGTCTCGGAGCTGGTATATTTAAGTAGCGGGGGGTGGGTGCAGGGGTGCTTGCCCCCTGCCTACACCGTTTAGTTTTTTTTTTGTTTTTATTTTTTTTTTTCTGGACATTCAGTGTTTTAACAGTTCGATCACTAAAGGATGACCTTTAGCGATTCGAACTGTTAAATATTCGATGTTCTAATATAGACCCATTTTGGATCTCATTGTTTGAACCTGCTCTGCTCTGGATCACTCCCCTCCCCTATCCCCAGTTCACCCCCAACTACTTCTCTTCTTTTATTCCTCTGCTTGCAACATAGCATTAATCTCTTCTCTCCCTATACACTCAACCAATTAACTCTCCCCTTCCCTTAGCCACTTTACCAATCACCTCCCACCTTACAGAAAGCAATATCTGTACTAATATTCCAGTCTTCTACACAACAAATCCTTCTTTACTGTCCAATTGTCTATCACTACCTCTGCCTTCACACAAACACATTTGCACATATTCCACTTCTATCTCTGACCTACCACACCTATACAACTCCTCTAACTGTTCTTTCACGCATCTCATCTTACCTCTGGTTCTAATCATCCTTAGTATTTTGCTGTCTTGCATTTCTACTCTATCCTTTTGTTTCTGTTGCAAAGATGCTCTGCATAACTTTAATTATATATTTCACCTTACAGACCACCATACAACAATCAGCTCTCCAACCAATGGCCAAACCGCTAACCAAGGCTGCTGTTTCCAAACTTTAATTGTACTATAGGTCTTCAAAGACTGCCGCTCTCTACTACAAATAATAAAAATTGTTTCAAAAAACACACCCTTATCTTACTTGTACTTTCCCAAAACACCTCAGTATGGAGACATCCACCCAACTCCAGGTCCTATCAATTACCATAATAGGACTAGCAAATCACCTTCTATCCCAGTACTACAACTAATGCTTTCCTCACCCAAAAAAACAAAAAACAAAACAACAAAAAAAAATGAACATACTCTCATTAAACATCAAAAGTGCAGGTGTGCACCTCTTAACATCCTTCCTCCCAATGTTTATAATGTACTAAGTGGACATAAATGTGATCGGCCATTGTACAGGAGGACATTAAGCAAAGCACAATACAAAGTATAAGGTGTTCACTTAATGTTCATGCCCCTTAATGTTCTATGATAGAACATATCCTAGATGTTAAGCGGCACACACCTGTATATGTAACAAAATCACAGAGCTTCATTGCATGAATAGCACAATACACTCCAGATATTCTGGCAAATACCAAAACCTGACTAAAGCCCAACATAAAAGACACTTAAATTTCTCCCCTGGATGTAACACCAAAATAGCAAACCAAACCCTGAAAAAAAGCTGGCGGGTATAGCTATCCTATACTTCAGCTTATATGAACTCAGTCCTTTCAACAACTGTATTTGAAAATTCCATGATGCCAAAATACTCATTTTATACCTCAAATTAAATAGTAAAAACAACTTTGTATCATTCCTCTTTATATCCCCGCAGGAAGCAATATAAACATTTTGGATGGTAACCTATACCGGATATCTAATACCATTCCTAATGAAAAAATCATACTGGGAAACAAATACTGACTGGCAAAATATTGCCTCCAACTTTTCCAGTTCCAGTATTAACTGATATGGCCTTACACAGCTAATCACCTCACCCTCTACGTATAAGACAGCTTATGATAAAAGTTCCACCCAATACTGGATAATGTTCTCTGACCCTCAGAAATACACCACATCAGGAACCTCTGTAACTTCCCTAAGCAACCTTCTTCTCTTTTACTCGCATACATTATTCATCCATCATATTAAACAGCACAACCTCACAAATTTCATCCTGGGCACCTTCAAACCAGTCACAACATAATGGTTAAGGATTTTGTCTCCCATACATAACTTACAAGGTTTGATCCTGACTTCAAGGCCTATGTGGAGTTTGCATGTCCTTCCTGTCTCTCTGTGGGGTTCCTGCCTCCTATTCAACACATGCTGAGTGTTTCCACCTCAAACTCACCCAAGAATGGAGATGTAGGTAAGCAGCACAGATGCTAGATGGTGCCTATTGGGGAAGAGTTGTACAAACCAACAACTTTGGGCTCAAATTATGGTGCACAGTATCCTCATGTTAGGAGAACACATATCACAGACTGTGTGTCCTGTGACTAATGTCATCAAAATGGGTATGGATATTTGCCAATGAGGGTTGAAGACCCAGCCTACTGCAACCTACACCAGAGACATGTGATAATGGTGTGAGGGGTCTATGTGCCCTTATAGGCCACTGTGTGCTTAACATAAAGTCCAGCAGCCCTGGGTTAATATGCTACTAGCTGGCCAGTGTCCAGTTACCCAGCTTGGGTTATATGGGATAGCTCTATTAAGTAAAAGCTGGGCATAAAATCAATCAACCTGCCAAACATGCAGTAAGTATTGGTACACTCAATATAGGTTCACTAACAGACTGCAGCTTGAAAATGAGTACATGATGGTAAGGAGGAGGAGGATGGACATCCTCTGTATCCAAGAGACAAGACAAGGGCAGTGCAGCAAAGCTACTTGGCTTGGGATCCATAGTGTACTACTCATGAAAAAGACAGACTTGCAATGATGTGGGGAACAGTGATGAGGAAGAGACTGCAGGAGACAGTGAGGGGTGTTATCAGAGTTAGTGACAGACACATGGCAATCAGACTCCAGTGTAAGGATAGGGCAGTATTCATAACCTCAACCTATGCCCCATAGCAGGGTTGAGAGGGTTGTGACATTGAGGAAAAGAGTGCATTCATGCAGCAGTTGCAGGATTTCATATACTAGATAAAGGACAACATGGGTTTGTATTGACAATGGAGGACCTGAAACATGGGTGTAACAAGCAAATTCCATTTTGTACTCAAACTCTTAGAGCTATCCCCCTTGAACACCTTCACTTAAAAATGGATACGTCTTTCAAAATCCTACCCCCTCAGCATGTAATAAATGTAAGTAACATTTTCAGCTGTTCCCCCTAAAACCATTAAAATATCGTTTAATATTAGCAGTATTGTACCTGTTGTTAAAGGCATTCATTTGGACAATTGCAGACATAATATGACCTGAAAAAAGCCAAGTTGACATGATGCTCAGAAAAAAATGTACTCAGTAAAGTACAAAGTGTATGCCTGTCTACACCCTTGACCTGAATACACATATCAAGACAGACAAAACAGGATATGAGAAATGCCTGAGTCCACATGAGTGGAGCAACAGGAATAAAGGAGAGGCCATTCTAGACTTTTGTCTGACAAATGACATAATGGTTGTCAACAGATGCTTCAGCAAAACAGAGTCACAAGATCATATACAATAGTGGCCAACATGCAATTCAGGTAGACTTCCTTCTAGTAAGAAAAGAGCACAGGGGTAGAATCAGTAATTGCAAAGTCACCCCCAGTGAAAGGTTTGGCTAACAGCGTAAACCACTAGCTCACAAAGTCAGCTGCAACTAATAGTCAGAGAAGACTTTAAGGTTAACACAGACTAGGCTGAAGACCTGGAACTTGAATGTAGGAGTCAGAAAAAAAGAATGAATACTGGTTGGCTAACAAAGAAGTTAACAGAACAGCTGCAATAGTAAAGAGCAAGACATCAGAAGCACTCTATCAGCTTCTGGGAAGTGATTCAGCAGATGGCACAAAGTAACTATATCAGGTTGCAATGCAAGGACAGAAAGAAAAAGATGATAGTCATCAGACACACTTCATGATGGATGCCATCAACAACCCACTCAGAAGTCCACTCCAAACACAGCCTATGATGACAGAAGAGGAGGAGCCCATTCTAGAAGTAGTAAGAACAGCACTAAATAAAATGAAGAGAAAGCAGCAGGCTCAGATGAGGTTACAGCAGATATGATCAGGAAGTTGGCTGTGTAAGAGGAGAAATGGCTCATACTAGTATAAAGAGAAAGCTATATCCCAGATGGTTGGAGAATAAGCATATTAGTGCCAGTGTACAAGAACAAGGGGGACATTCACAACTGTGGCGGCACTACAGGTGTATCAAACTCCTATCACAATGCAAGAAAGTAATGCAGCATGTGACTGATAAACAAATACACAGAGTAGTAGAAAGTAAGATGTGAAACATGCAGTCATACCTCTCAACCATCCAGATTTTCGCAGAATATCTAGATTTTTGCCTCATATTTTTGGTATGTTCCTCATAAAATTTTAGTTTTCTGGTAAATTACTGGCAAATCATTAAGGATTTAGGTCAGAAAATTATAGACATTTGAGTTTCAGATTTCATACCCTACAGAAAGTCCATGTTAATTTAAAACCTGTTATTGTATCAACTTTCTAAGTTTGTAAGTTTGTAAGAACAATATTTAAAACTTGTCCCTATTTTTGGGCTTTTGTTCCCAGATTATTTATGACTTTGTTCAGAATTCTTGCTCTAAGAGGTTGAGAGGTATGTTTACAGTTCAGATTCAGATCAGGATACAGCACAACTGACCCAATGTTTGCAGTGAGATAGTTGAGAAGAAGCTAAGAGATGAGGAAAGAGTCCAATTGGGCATTCCTAAACTTGGAGAAAGCATATTACAAGGTCCCAAGAAAGCTGATTTCAGCAGTCCTGTGATGGTTTGAAGTCTCGTCAGAGTGCAGGGTGCAGTGCAGAGTGAATCTTTTGCTTAGATTCCTGTTGATTTAAAATGCACTTGTACAACTCAAAAAAAATGTGTTTATAGACACTATACCTTTTATGTTTATACTGACATTTGTTTACTGGGAAATAAATCATTTTTAGTGGAGGCCTAGGGAGAAAAGCTCCAACATATTATGTGAAATCAAAACAGTAGAATATACCCAATATAAACATCTGATACAGATTGTCATTTTACAAGTACAATATAATGCAATAGAGTTGTAAAGGTTGTCATTTTCACAAGTATAATACAATATAATACAGTGTAACCAAAGAAACAGTAAGATTGTCTGGTGATATATAAACACACACACACACATATATATATATAGATAGATAGATAGATAGATAGGAAAAGAGAGAGAGACAAAAGCAAAGGTGAAATAAGTAGAGAAAATAAAAATACACACATTCAACAGAGATAAAAAATAGACAGTTGAGAAAATGATTTTAATAAGTTGACAGAGTATCAGAGATTGGTTAGTAAAAAAAGGAATAAATGTATACATGAAATGAGAAAGTATGTGTATAAAGTTAATAGAGTAAGAAATATTTACAAATTATAAATGAGCATTTAAATGATATGTATTTTGGTACATAGCAAGTTAGTAAGATTTTCATTACTGGAAAAGGATATGGTAGTAAGGTTGGGGAGACAGATTGTAGGTCAGAATAATGAAAAAGATTATAGCTTGAAGAAGTGGAGAGAGGATGGCTGCAAGAAAGTAGGGTGAGAGATAAAACAGTGGACTGAAAACGGAGGTGAAGTGAACAGAAAAAAATGGACTTTAGGATGGTAATAGTTTGGTGTGGAGTATGAGCAGAGCCAGGAATTAAGAGTTTTTAAATATGTTTTGAACACGTGGTTGTTGAGTGATGACCTTACTTTTATAGGAAGTGAGAGGGAATGAGATCCAGGTTTTTGCTAACACATTATAGTACAGAGAGTGTCCTGAAGAGTTTTTTTTGGTTTATGTATGATAAGTTGTTTATCATTTGATCTTAAAGGATGTTGAAAGGTGTAATTTTAGAGAATTGTATTAAGAGTTGGGCAGGACAAAGGATTTATTATTTTTGTGCTTTGATTAAATGGGTTTATATAAGATAGTGAGGTAGTTCTTTTAGTACAGTACAGTGGTGGCTTTGATTAGGTTTGTTTGCAGCAAAACATGCACTCTTGTTATAAAATTGCTCAGTGTTTAGAGAGGTCTGAAGGTATGCAAGGATGGGTGCACATGATGGAATCGCTGGTGGCAGGTAAGTGTTAGCTATAGTTATTTTAGTAATGGTTTTGAGCAAGTGTTTTGTTTTGTAGAGCATTCATAACTTTTAGCATATTTTTAATTGCATTTATAATATGTCGCTCAAATTTTAGGCTGTCATGTATGATCATGCCAAGCAATTTAGTATGAAATACTACTTAAGTGTCAGAGTTGTTAAAGTGTTGATTTTAAAGTTACTTTTGCAAAGGGTATATATGTTGGGAAAAACAAGAGTAGTTTAGTTATTTTTAAGGCTGAGCAGCAATTGAGCATGTTGGAGCTAGCTTTCATTGGTGATAAATGCTTCTTGTATTATTTGTTGAAGATGCATTGGGCTACGAGAGCAACAAACGAGTAGATTTATATACTCCTTGTATGATAGAGGCTTGTTGGGAAAAAGCTGAGGACCAAGAAGAGACCCTTGGGATACACTTGTGGTAACTGGTAGGAAAAGTGATAGGGTGCAGCTCCATTTAATATATTATCTGTCGGACAAGTAGCTTCTGAACCAGGTAAGAGTGTAGTGTGAATGACCAAGGGATGACATATTGTACAAGAGTTTGCTGTGTGATACAGTTTTGAAAGCCTTAGACAGGCCTAGGAATAATAAGGATACACATGTACTATTGCACCTAGGTTTGTTGATGATGTCTAGGAAGGATATGAGGGCAGTGGTAGTACTATGTGCTGAGTGGAAGACATTTTGTATAGGTGTCAAGTGTTGTTGAAGGAGTTTGTGGATACTTTTTTACCAATATATTTGACAGGGGCTAGGATGGTGATGGGTCTTATGTTGGATATTTTGGCTGAGGTACTTACTGCCTTTATATTGTGGGGTTATATTTGACTGTTTCCAGTGGGAAGAAACAGGGAATTCTTATATTGTCCTATTTATAAGGACTGACACTGGGTATACTATAGCACTAGGCATGTATCCCTACATTACTCTGGATTGCCAGCTGGCTCACAGGTAGGAGCCAAGAAGTCATGATTGGTGAGACCACCTCCACCAAGAGACTGGTCACCAGTGGAGTACCACAGGGCTTTGTGTTGGACTCACCTCTGTTTGGCATCTATTTCAAGTCAAAGTTAATGTCAAAGGCCTGTGGTTCACCAAGTTCACAGATGACTGTAAATTGGGAGCTATTTTAGATTCCACCTCACAACACTAACATCCTGCAAAAGGGTCTAACACAAACAAATGACTGATGTGGAAGCCATGGATTAAAACTCAATACAAAGAAATGCATTATAGTGCCCTTTGGAAAATCATCCACTCAGGCTATTTACTTCAACACCCCTAAGAGTTGACTCAGTAGTTAGGATCTGGTAACATATGTAGGCAGTAATTTGGCCTTTGATCAACATGTAGCCAAGATAGCAAGAAAATCAGTCTATGTTGCCCAACTCATAAGCAAAGGTATGGCATCCAGGTCCAAGGAAGTCATAGTAAGCCTTTATCAGACCCATCATTGAGTACAATGCTGACATTGGGATGTACTTAACCAGACACTTGTAACAATTGGAATGCCCTCAAAGGTTACTCACCAGAAGAATCCAGCATATGAATACCCTGTGCTACACAGATTGTCCTAAGGTCCTATCTCTGTACTCAGTCTCTGACAGATTACTGAGAGAAAATCTACACATAGCATATAAGGCATCCTCAGATCCAGCTCTGATTTATCTCTTGCACATCCTTAAGACAAACAGTAACAGAAACACTAGATCCAAGGACCTGAACTTTGTCTGTGACATAAATAGAACCTGCTGGAGGAAACAATATGTGTCTCAAAGGATCCCAGTGCTATAGAACAGGCTCCCCATCTATGTGAAGCACAGTTCATCCCTGACCCTATTCAAAATAAACCTTGATCATTGGATGGGAAATCCCAAGTTCACCCGGTCTGACCCCTATGTCTCTGATGTATAAAGGTCGGCATTAAGTAAATTAATCCTCAACATTCCCCCACATAACCCTTAGCTACCGCTTAACTAACATATCCCACCATATAGGTGTCAAAGTAACTCTGGGACAAAACTGGGTTGGGTTGCACGGCCAGGCTTGTAAAGACCCTGATGGTTCTTAGCCTAGTATAGACCTGCGAACTGGTTGCTATCTTGAGAAATTTGGGTGGAAGGTTATTGATGGATGGTGAGTATGGTTTTGATATTGTGAAGTAATTTTAGTTTATATATAAATTAGGGACAGTTTTCACAGCTGAAATGTATAGTAGTGGGAGGGGATTTGAGGTGAGGTAAGGTATCATGGATGTTAGGGTTGTTTTTGGTAAGGGCAGCTATGCTGAATATGAAGTAGACATTAAATTGGCTAGCAATTTCAAGTGGGGAGAGATTAGGTGAATGATTTTGATTTTTTTTATGCCTGGATAGATGAAGTCTTTGATGATGGACCAGAATTTTGTTGGATTATGTCTATGGTAGTTTCACAAATTACTGTAATGTTGGTTTTTGTCAATGTTTACCTGCTTTTTGTAAGGTTTTAAAGTTCTCTAAACTCTTGCAGAAATGTTGATGATGTGTTCATTCTCCATTTTATCTGGACCTTATCCCAGTTATGCGTAACATGGGCACGGTTGGTTTTAACTCTCTTCTATTTTGAATATTTAAGAATATTGTATTGAAAGTGTGGACTGCTTCATCCAGTTGAAGAATTTTTAGATTAGACCAGTTGAAAGATTTTATGACTGATTTGAAGGTCATTATCAACCCACTTTTTTCTGTTTTCTAGATGGAGTCAGGTTGTCACATGAACTGACACCATCTCTATCAATTCAATGCTGCTCTCCTACATTCTTCAATAGTCATGCCTGACTGCCACAGATCTTCTCTCACACAATCCAGACATATCTTTGTTTTGCTGCCTCAGCTCCTCTTCCCATCTTCCTGTCTGTCCCAAATCATCTTCACCATATCTGTCTTCTGCTTTCCTGCACAAGAGCAAGCCACTGTAATCTGTTCTCTTTGACCTTTAATGCAATTAGAGCTACCTGAACATCAGTCCTGATGTTCTCATTTCTTCATCTGTTCTACAGTGGGCATCCTACCACCTGCCTCAGGCACTTCATCTCCATAACCTGTAGCTTCTTCAGCTGCTCTATCTTCACTGCCCGGGTTTTTGTACCATACAGTAGTACTGGTTGCTTTACATCTTAGTTTTCAGCTTCTTTTGCATTCTTTGTCAAACATTACCTCGCACACACTATGCTATTTGGCTGCAGCCCCTTTAATTCTAGCTTTGAACTCTTCATTCAGATTTCCTTTTTCCTCAACCACCCCTCCGTAGCTCCCAGGTACTTGAAGCTGTTACCATGTTGCACTATTTTCTTTTCTATCTGAATTCTCATCTTCTTCTGATTCCCCCCATTTGCTGCCAGTACAAATGTCTTATCTGTACCAGTGTGTATCAGTTTCATCCCATGTGCCTTCAGTTTTGCATTCCATTTTATCTCTTACTGAAGTTCTTGTTCAGAGTCTCCCTGTAATGCCACATCATCAGCATACAGCAGCTTTGTTGATCTGTCCCCTCTGATCTATTTGTAAATGTAGTCCAGCACCACTATGAACAGCAGTGGGCTCACAGCCTAACCCTGATGCACACCTACTACCAATGGGAATTACTCAGAGTCCAAACACCATTTGTACTTGTTACTGGGTCTTTCTACACAGCCTGCAATAATTTTCCACTGCTTTTGGGACTTCAACCAATTACAGAACTGCTCAAATCAGATTTCTTGGGACATTATCATGTGTTTTCCTCAAGTCTTGGAATGCCTAGTTGGACTGCTTCCTCATTTCCAAACTCTTCATTACCAGTCTTAGCTGTACTGCATCTTGATCTGAATTCAAACTGCTCATTTTTCCATCTTACTTATTACTGCTCTGTGAATTTATTTATCAGTCACCTTAACCTGCACTTTCATGCAGTGTTATAGGCCTTTGACATTTCTGTATTGCTTGCAGTTGTGAATGTCCCCCCTTTTTTCACACTGACACTAGAATGCTTATTTTCCATTTATCTGGGATGCATGTTTCTCTCCATACAGCAATGAACACCCCCAGGAGCAATTTCATCCCTAACATACCCAACATCATGATCATACCTTCACTGACTTCATTTTCCTCAATGCTCTTTGTACTTTTATGGTGGATTCTTTGTCCTACCTTATCATAGGCTGTGCCTGGGACAGTACAACTTCTGTCAGGTTTTCTTCATTCAGAAGATTCTTGAAATAATCTTTCCACCTAGCTTTGATGTCCTCTGGACTGGTGAGCAGATTGTTGCTGGCATCCCTTATGAATGGTATGTGACCACTATCTATCTTTCTGTCACTGCCTTACATCCTGCTAGAACAACTTTGACCATTTATTGAATCACTTTCCAAAAGTTGGTAGAGTTCAGTATCTCTTACACCTTGACCATTGCCACTGTGACTGCTATCTTTTATTTTATGTCAGCCAACCAATATTTTTTCTTGGTCTCATCCATCTTTTGTATGCACTCATATTTCCTACACTCCTTATTTCTTTTGATAACTTACTGGACTTCTGTGTTCCAGCACCATCTTTCTTTACTATCTCACTTTCATACCTTGCTCAGCTATATACCTGTTTTACCATCTTCTCATATGCTATTTTGAGATGATGCCAGTCTTCTTCAGCAACACCTACTCCTTTCCTTCCTAAGGTGATACATTCCCACATCATTCCTTGAACTCAAGCATTTTTTACCTCAGTCAACTTCCACATCTTCAGCCTAGTTTTTGTTGTCATTAGAGCATTCTTTGACCACTGTTGTAGCCAGTTATGGCAACCAGTGGTTAATGCTGTGGGCTGACTGTTTCACTAGGGATGAATTTGCAATCTCTGATTTTACCTTAATGCCCTTTTATTTATTTATTTTTTTTAAGGAGAAGGCTACCTGATTTGCATGGATTTCACCTGTTTCATCCTTCTGAATTGTCATGATGATGACAATGATGGGAAACTGCAGCAACGCATATAAAAGGCCTTGTTACTATGTTTCCGATGATGCATCCATCTTGTTGCTCAGTTATAATGAAGGAAATTAAATTCTAGTGTTTCACACCTGATGGTGACATAAGCAGCTGTTACTGGAAATCCCTATAGCTGGCAGATTCTCTTCACTGTTCTGCAGTCCTGTGACTACCAATGACTACGTAAGCAGCTCCAGCTTAACTTGTGTGCTAGAGTCTTCAAGACCCCTGAAACATGTATCTCTGCTAGGAACGGGTCATGAAACAGGGCCCACTTCCATAGCTTATTTATTTTCTATTTGATAACTGGGAAAGTGGGTTGGTACAATAGCCCTTTTCAGCTTTGAAGCAGGCAATGTAAAAGCAAGCAATTGTCATATATATACAATGCAAGTCTAAAAATAGTCATACATACAAAGGGAAACTAATAGTAATGTGTATTAAGGAAAAAGCAAGTTTGTTTCACAAAGGAAAAGGCCAAGAATATACAAATATGCAGTAAGAGAAATTAGCAGCAATTATGATACCATAATGTGAAGTATTGTTAAAAAAAACCCTATTATGGAAGTGAAGCTTCATAGTATTTCTGCAGAGAGGAAATAAACGTTACCTATTATTTGTTGATGTACCAGACCATCAACATGCTGTCCAGGTGAATAACTAGGGACCCTCTGGGTGAGTCACTCAAACAATTCCAGGAAATCATGTCTTAGAATTTCAAGATGTCGATGCAGAGCTGTGATTCTTGCAGGACCAGAAAACTGGAACATTCTATATTGGAAATGCATCCCCCTTCACCCTCCAGCAGATAAATCCATGGTGAACATCGTAGCCAGATAGAAACTAAGGAAATATTTACCAGTGGAGAAGTTGGAGATGGGGAACCATGACCATAAACATGCCATGTTTCAGTGTGAAGTAGTAATAAAGTGAAATGCTGACTGCTCATTTTGAGCAAAGGAGCAGAAAGGTTGTATAGATAGAGACAGATGCAGATATTCATGGATATATATACATATACATACATACAATACGCACACACACACACACACACACACACACACACACACACACACACACACACACACACACACACACACACACACACACACACACACTCACACACACACACATACATACATACATACACATATACATACATAGCTACCTTAGATCTGAATATTTTGAGTACAAGTACAGATTCCACACTGCTACCTTGGGCCCAGACAAGTTTTTGCAAGGAAATTTGCATGGTCTTGAGTTTGATGACTTTTTCCTCTGGCAAGAACATTTTTTACAGGCTTTAGTACCTACTGTACACCTAAGAAGGATAATACATTGGGTGGATCTGTAAACTCTGACCTGGATACACTGACTTTGATATCAAGAAAATTGATCAGAGACTGCAAATGATTGGCTAGGTGCTCTGGATAGAGATGCAATAAGAAGACAGTCTAAATAACAGAATATCTTACTACTCTAGTAGCCTCAGGTATGCGGTTACTACCATCAAGTACTTGAACACCCTGGGACTGTGGCAAGACCTAAGAACAGGATCTGTTACTGATAATAATTTGGCTCCTATCTGGAAGTGTAGGCACCTCCTTTATTTCTTGGACATGTGTGGGTAGTGTGGTATCCTTTAGGTCCAAAGAACACATTTAGTCTTATGTTGACAGATAAGGGAAGATTGTTTGCCCAGAGACCACTCTACATTTCTTCATGACCATGAAATGGTTTACATTACTGAGGCCCATAATGGACCTAAAGACACTTGTCTTTTTTTCTGGTACAAAAAAAATATATACATATATATATATATATATATATATATATATACAATATATATATATATATATATATATATATATATATACACACACACACACACACACACACACATATATATATATATATATATATATATATATATATATATATATATATATATATATATATATATATATATATATATATATATATATATAGCAAGAGAAAAATGTTAGCCTTGACCCCTCCGATGATTTCTGCCCTGTTTGTTTCTTTTGATGGGATATAGCGCTGAGCAAGATCCTCAGGTTATGAGAAAGGAATGAAATGATGCACATCTCATAACTTTCTGGGTACTGTGCCCATGATTCATTTTTTCTTAAGTGATCTTGTACCACTGTCTAATGTGAAGAGACCTCAACTGCTTACAATCTGTAACAATCTGGGAAGCCTTTAGGAGTTGCTACTACCTGTCCATTAACTGCCAGCAGACTTCCTTGCTGGTGGCAATTACCATTACTTCTTTATCTGCCATTGTTGCTGAAGTGACCTTGATAGTGACCCCTTCCTAATCCTCCACCTCTCCTTGGTTATTTTGCTGTATTTTTCGATTAAATCACATCTGAAACTAGCTCGTCTGTAAAAGACTTCTATGGAGGCTGGAACGTGATGACCACAGCAGTCAGTATTCTGTCCTGCTCTCCCATGCTTTTAATATGGTTCCCTATCTCATCACTGAACAGGAGACACCTTGCAAAATGGGGAATCTAAGTACAGAACTTAGAATGTTCTGCAAAACTGGCAAAACCTAAACTATGTGTACTGATGCTTTGTAATGCCAAAGTCACAGTTCTGGCCAAACCCTCAGCAGTATTATAAATCAATGGGCCAATGTGGCTCATTAAGTTGGAAGAAATGGCTGGATGAGTATTGATCATTCCTTATGGATCCCATCTGGAAATCCCTCTAACGCCATTTTTTCAGTAATTTCTCTCAGACAGGTTGAAACAATTTCTTCCCAAACTGATCTATTGACAGCATATTTGTAAGGCACTGAAGTCTTCATCACTTTTGCTGACAGAGTGGAGTCTGGTTTGGAGTATTTGAACAGAATGTTCATATCATGGGCAGACAAAAAATCTTCATCTAAGTCGGTCACATGGGGTATGGCAGGAGAGTCCTCATGTTTTGTTGTATACAGGATTTTATGCGGTTGCCTTGTCTAACTCAGATAAAGAGGGATTATTTTTCATGCCTTATTTGTCCTGAAGAGACTTCAGAAAACCTTTTGCCGATACCCATGACATGGATGAACTCTGCATGACTCACAGGAGTAGGACTCGTCTTGTGTGAGCTGTTAAGGTTGGCTAAATAATCATCTGACTTGAATGAACAGGAACCTGCTGCATAGACACAAAGCCTGCCAGAATGGCATATGAAGTAACCTGTGCAAAGCATACTGAGCGGTTGATCCTGCTGAAATGATAGCAAGCACAGCAAAGGCTGTAGCTGATGGCAAAACAAAAAAGTCAGTAACCAGTACTGGCAAGGTGGGAAAGGCCAGTGCTGCAAAAAGGACCCAAGAAGAAAGGTATATGATAGTGCAACAGTGCTGACATCAGCAGTGATGAAAGATGTGATGATGTGAGGTATTGCCATCTGTGCCAGGGAGAACAGTGCAGTGCATGTGTAACATATGCCAGCATAGCTAGCTGGAGTTTTGTAAATAATTTTGTGTCATTTGACTATTGCACTGACTTGTACAGATGCTTGTGTTAGAAATGTATTGACAGTGTTATAACTGTTTAAATGCATATGTTTAAACAAAGAATTCTGGAAGAGAAGAGTAGAAGTTTTTGAAATTGCTCTATAGCTTTCAGATACTGCAACAGATCTTAGCAAAGTTCTGAGTGTGTATTGTACAATAGTCAGGTGATCAAATGTGATGTCATTCTATAACCAGCATTGAGAGGATGGAACTCACACAGCAGCTTGTTTTCTTTGGATCTGATATAAAAATATATGACAGTTATCACAGTCCTGTTAGTTAAAAGTTCATCACATTGCCTTGTGGAAGTAAATATCTCAACATCTTATCTTGCCTTGCTGTATTAATTAAGTTAGCTAGGGAACAGTTATTCTTTACACAGTCAGGAAATACAGTGAGATTAGTTAAGTGGTGTTTTTCTATATCTGTTTGAATCTGTCCAGCTGTGTTATTTTTATTTCTCCTGTGATTGAAATTCTGGTGTTTATTGTATTTCAGTATTTAGTATTCTCATGTTTTTGTTAAATATTTTTATACCTTTCATTGTGGCTGGTCTTTTAGAGAATACTTTTAACATCTTGAGAGCAACTGTGCTTATTTTAGTGATATCTTGGCCACTCCAAAATGCCTTGCTGCTTTGGTTACATTCTACCATTTATATTAGTAATGATTTTACTCAGTATAATTGGAGACCCAAGTAAGAGCCTGAGAGTAGTTGACTGGTGGCAGCATGGTTACCTTATAGTCTGGGCAGAAGGGATAAAGCTAGTAACTCTGTACCAGCCTTTCCCAAGAGTGTGTGTGTGTGTGTGTGTGTGTGTGTGTGTGTGTGTGTGTGTGTGTGTGTGTGTGTGTGTGTGTGTGTGTGTGTGTGTGTGTGTGTGTGTGTGTGTGTGTGTGTGTGTGTGTGTGTGTGTGTGTGTGTGTGTGTGTGTGTGTGTGTGTGTGTGTGTGTGTGTGTGTGTGTGTGTGAAAATCAAATACCCAGGTGTGGGTGGGTCAGCTACTTGTAACTGGGACACAGTGCTCCAAAGTGAATATTGCTTGGGATCTGAAGAGACAGAGTCCAGTCCCAGGTCTGGAGTAAGTTCCCTGTGCGCTGTTGGGGGAAATTGTGCTTGATGCAGAGCTGCATTTGAAAATACTGTGTAAATTCATTCCTGTTTTTAGTGACTGTCTCTCACTGGTATCAGTGGTAAGGATTGAGGCTCCTTTCCTGGCGTGTACCTTGTGGTTTGGTTTTCGCTTGTCTGCTTTTGGTTAAATAAATTCCAAGGACATTCATAAGTGGTTCCTGTTTGGCTCCTATTTCTGAAGATTGAGGCTCCTTGATTACTGGTCTAGGGTGGAGAGGCCATAAAAAAAATACCTGGGTTGCAGAAATACAGGTGCCAGATTGTGTCAAGAGAAAGGGCCATGTTCATTGCTGAATAGTCACCTGTGGTAAGATCTCTATGTGTGGCAATTGATCACCACCAGCAATGTAACACTCACCTGAGCACCAGAAACTGGGTTGCAGAAAGAAAAATCTCCCATAAAATCTGAACAAAACTGTGTCAGTGACTTTTGACTATTGGGCTCTGATAGTGGGTCTCCATTGTTTTGTACCTCACTTCCCACATAGTTCTGATCATTTTTTTAAACTGACCTCAGGCTGAGCTGGGAATCAATGCTAGGCATCCTTCATCATGAGCTCTTGCTAACAAGCATCAAACACAAAGATGACAGGTTCATCTTTGACTTGGATGGTAACTATTCTAGCACTGAGTTTTTCAATGGGTCCACGCAGCCATTTCAACATTGCTTTGTGATGCGCCAGGTGTCATTTCACTAGAGACACTCTGGAGGGATGATAATCCTGGCTCATCATCACTGGACTGTTGTTGCGGTCTGCCTGATGGCATTTTGTGGATAACATAATGATCCACTTACCTCAGCAATGGTTTCATATCATTTAAATAAAACCTTTGTAAATTAGGCAAAGAGATGTGTGTGTCACACAGACAACACAATGCGAATAGTCACTGTTAGGCAAACACAAGATGCCTGCCTGACTGGTACTCCTAAAACAGAATGCTGTCTTGAAGAGTAACTGCTTGCAAGCCCTGCACAATGAAAAGGATGGGAACGGAGAAAACAGGCAAAAATTGCTCCAAAGACAGGAAACAGAATAGAGGATTACTTCAAAGACTACAGTAAACCTTAACAATGCCAGAGGAGTGTACCTAATGGCAACAAATAAGAAATATCAATCTTTGCACCCAAAACAGCATCTTTTGTGTCTGGACTTGACACATGGAAAAGAAGAGAAGGAAGAGAGCTGAGTAGCGTCATTAGAAAGAGGGGAGTCACCAAACTGCCTGATAAAGCTCAAAGTGTGGAGCAGTCCTAATGCCTGCAGCATGTAGTCCTGTCTGTTACCAAAGATGGATGCACATTACCAGATCTGGATTTTTGGAAAGGGCTGGTGACCTCACTGCCTCTTACTTATATATTTTCACTCCAAGTTAGCTTCAACTCACAGAAAACTCAATCATTTCTAAACTTCTGAAATGATGATTACTTTCTCTATTACATATTGACCTCAAAACAGTAGACAATACTTGAAAAGTACCATTACACATGCTATTACAATAGGTAATGAGCAGACAATTTTGAGCAAATACAGCTAAAGTAATTCAAAAAGCTATCTATATTATATATTTATATGCACATGTATATGTGTGTGTGTGTGTGTGTGTGTGTGTGTGTGTGTGTGTGTGTGTGTGTGTGTGTATGTCTATATATATTATACATCATCTCTCTGTATATAAAATGTACGCATGTACAAATGGCTGCACCAGCTTTCACCAAACAAGGTTGAGTTGATGAACAGAATGTTGACTAAACCCAATCAATAATCAATATAATAGGACAAACTGTAAGACCCAAAATAACAATCTCTTTAAAACACAAACAGTGCTCACAGATAAACTATTCCAAGCTAGCTGTAAAAATAATCCAAATTCTTTATTACATAAAGTTGAGTGCTTTCGCTCCTTGTTTTAATGGAACTTCATCAGAACAACATCAATAATCAAAGCATAACTCATAGACTGGAGAACAGATCTAGAGCATGTATGTAGCCCTTTTACAAGATTCATGTTAAAGCCCATTTCAGAGTTTCAGTAAGTTGAGATTTGGTAAGGTTTGGTTGATACTGCAAGTAATAACCAAAATTACATTGAGAAATTGCTGATGTAAGTATATATGCACAGGAAGCATGTCTTTTAATGTAAAGCCACAATTGTTATAAGCATTTTGATATAAAAATGTTTAAAGACAACATTATCTATTGTTAATGTCAATGTGTGTTGTACAGATATTAGTTATTTTAGATGTTGTTAGTCTTATTTAGTAGAGCAGGCATTGTGGGTGGCTTGCACTTTACTTGTTCGGCAAACAGGAATGACTTACAGGGGATGTATATTTTCGAGACTGCCATTGGTTTATTAGTGAGTCTCAAGACCCATGTGCTCTGGTCTGGGGACTTGCTTCCTTCCTTAATGCTGTGCAGCCTGGGGAATGTGTTTGTCTGTGTGTGCAGAGTAAGATCACAGTCAGATGAGGTCCTTGGCAGGGTAATAGATCAGGCGGTCGCCCACCACCCAACATCCAGCCTCCCACCCCACTCCCACAGCCATTTCACATTGGTGTCCACACTATTTTCTTTTTTTTACTTTTACAATTATTCTAGATATTTGGATTTCATTTAAAACTTTTATTTCAAATTTTATAGTATAAACACTGTTAGCCATTTGCTAAACAAAACACCACAGTCTCAAAATGAAAACAGACTTAGCATGAACAGTAAACTTCTCTGCCCTTGAAACTCAAATTCATTGAAACTGCAGTGCTTTGAAACCCACATTCATAAAAAATTCATCTGGCCATTGGCAGATTAAGCTTACCTTTGGGCTGTTTTCAAACCACTGGCCCCTTGCACACATTTCTAGGACCATGCAAACATGCATGTGTTCTTTAATTCACCTTCCTGGTTGTATTAAATTATATTCATTTTGTAAAGCAGCATCACTTGTTTCTCTTGTGTTTTAAATTTATAGTTTTGAATATTTTTCCAGTAAGCAATGAAACAAAACATATGAAGCAACAATGACAAAACTACCCATTTCACAACATTTCAACCATAAAAGGCCACTCAAACATTTGTCATTACAATCTATCAGCATCAGTCAATATGCAGAGCCTCTGCAGAAGTAAAAGTCATCTGCATAGTTCCATATTAAAGACAACTTAAACTAATGAAGAGGTTGCTGACATACCTCTCAACTGTACAAATTTTTGCCTCACACACTTGGACTGTTTTCTCATAAACTTGTGGTTTTCTATCAAATCACTGGCAAATCATGCCATTTATAAAATATATGCTAATACTAAACCTGTTATTCTATCAACTTTCTAAGTTTGCAAGAGCAATATTTAAAAACTTTTGGGCCTTTGTTCTCCCATTATTTATGGCTTTGTCCAGATAAGTTGAGAGGTATGGTTGCTGATGGAAAACAACCTAGCATTTCAGTGTTCATCCACAAATTCAGTGACCGCTGCCTTAAAGAATAACTTGTCTATGTTACATTAAAAAAAAAACGGTCGGTGTGCTGGTAATATTGCGATTAGGAATGGCTGACAACATATTCATAGTTACTAGGCATCTCATCCAAAGGCGGACACATTATCCAAAGGCGGACACATTCAAGAGTGCACACCCTTATTCCACCCTCCTCCCCATGCCTCACAGTAGTGTCATCAATCAATCTACCTGTTTTGGGAAGAGAACCCTCAACCATCTGCATCAAAAGCAAGTCTGCTCTCTGTTGCACCACAGACACTAAACACAGCTTTGAAACTCTATGACTAACATTGACAGACTGTAATCCTTAGTGATTAACAAAAATAAATAAAAGTGAAGGAGACCTGGCATTTGGTGTGGAGGTTTAAAAGTAGTCAAATAATCAGAGCATAAAGTACTTTCATCCACAGAGGGACCCACATGCCCACCAGCAGTTATAACCCACTTTAGTGACTGTGTACATCCATTATTATGAAGAACTCAATTACATGTACTTTATCAGTAGCTTTGGATGAACTACATTAAACTGTATAAAAATCACTACCATTCCACTGTACGATCCAGCCATGTGTAGCACATTTTAAATAGCATAAGAATTATCAACCACCAATAACATATGCTATGTCAATATACAGAATCTCTGCAGCTGTAAAAGTCATATAAATAATTCCACATTAAAGAGTTAATGCTTAATCAGATGTTGCTGCTGGCAAACAACTTTGCATTTAAATGCTTCATCTACAAATGCAGTCAAACCATCCTTGAAGAATAAATGTCCTGTGCTGTGTTAAAAAAATAGTTATGGCAGTATTTCCAGCATACATTTTCTGAATTACACTAGCTGTACAATAGGAAATGTCTGCAAACAAGTTCATAGTTACTATGCATGCAGTCCTGGATATTAAGGAGCCTAGCACAAATTCTCAATTGTTTCAATGCATTGTCTGGTTAAATTACTTGCTCAAGGTCAAAAGGGGAGCTAAATAAAGGAGGGAAAATTTAAACTCTATACTTGCCACAGGAAACAGTTCAGTAACAGTCAGAGCTTTAGCCCTCTGTGCTAACCGCCAGACTAGCAGCTTTTAACTAAAATGCAGAAATCCTTTACAATCTGAGTTTGTCGAGAAGACTGTCACCACGATGATATGCAAACAAGGACTGCATAAGGGATGCTGAAGCTCAGACATCTCTGATCACTCTAATTAATACAAACTAGCAATCACTGATCACTCTAAATAATACAAACTATATGATCTGACAAATGTAAAACTCTGCATTTGCTGGAGAAAGTACTGCAAATATGTATTACTAAAATGCAACATGTTTTCTTTAGTGCAATGAATAATGTAAAAATTACAGACGATACAAATGCTGCAGCGGTATATTTTGTTCAACAATCCATAAATCATACACCAATCAGAAATATTACTGCATTTAGTATTCTGTTTTTTTTGTGGAGAGGTAGATGCTTGCAGGGCATCTACATCTCATTTCTGACCTCCCTATGTCTTCTCTAACAGACAAACAGACTACTGCAAGTCACTTAAAAAGTAAACATAACAGGTTTTGCATCAACATGTATTAGATTAAATTGGATCTGGCAGTTGGATTAAGGGTCTTATCCCCTGTACCTAAGGTACAGGGTTTACCTCTAACAAGCCCTATAACTAAATGGGGCATTTCACTTGTGCATCATACCTGCAAGGACTAGCTGCTCTATTTACACCTGCCATTACTTCATAATTCTAAATGCACACTCAATAAGTAAACTGCTGGGCTCCATTTACACCTGCTGTTACTGCACATCTTCAAATGCACACATAAAAAGTAAGCTGCTGTGCTCCATTTAAACCTGCCATTTCTGCATAACTCTAAATGCACACACAAAAAGTAAATTGCTGTGTTGTATGTGAACGCTGCTCCATTTACACCTGCTGTTACTGCATAACTCCAAACGCACATACACAAAAAGGAAACTTCTTTGATGTAATCTGGTTGCACCTGCACGGACTAAATGTGAGCGCTACTGCTCCATTTACATGTGCCATTATTACATAACTACTGTTACTGCAGTCTTGCTTTGCTTTGAAATCTTGCACCACATTCATGCATGCTCCTGTTTCGTTGGATGAAAGCAGGAAACAGCAGGACATGGACTGGGCAAAGCAGGAAACTTTTGGTTTAGATATTTTGTACATTGTATTTTAAAAGCAATAACCACACATATACACACATTTATAGATAAACATATACATATGTGCATACATATACATATACATGTGTGCATATTACAATGTCTAGAATCTAGTAGTCTAAAATTATACAGTCTTAAAAAAACTGGCTCTTTTGTATCCTCTTGTGATTACTGCATGGTGCAGGAATTAATATCAAATGAGGATTACAAGTTATGCTGCCAACTTTAAGGGATGTTTAACCTGCAAGAAGATGACTGTTCAACCACCCGTTCTTGCAGTCCTGTCAGTTCAGATACCCTGATGCTTTGTGTAAAGGCTCAAGACTTTGTCAGCTCAAAGGAAAAAAAAGGTTGCTCTTGACATTTAACAAAAGTAGAGGATCATTTTTTTTTAACAAGAAACATCTTGATTAAATTGTCATGTATGATGTAGGCAATCTTACATTTATATAAATGAAAACAAACCATACCGACATAATTTCAGTTGCAAACATTATACATTACAAACCATGTTGGCACAACTGTAGTTGCAAACATTATACATCACTTATAATCTATCCAGTCATTGTCAGTCAAACATTACATACCTCATTCAAATCCTTCCTTCTTTTAAACCTCGCTCCTCCTCCTCTGCATATATTGTTCCCACAATTCCCGTTTTTTTCCTATGTAATTTGCCCCTACCCTTTTATAAAGATCCTGATTCCAGTGGTTTTATTTCTGTCACTGTAACTACTTTTTTGGCAGCCACCATAATTAAACTCAGCAAGGCAATTCCGATTCTGTATCCAAGCTCAAAAAAATAATTTCCTTAGTTACACCAATTTACTCACCCAGTATCTCTGACAGAACAGTCTGCCAACTCATTACACTCCCAGAAAATATATTCCCAGTTACCTCTTTCTTCCCCATCACACCTCCAACATTTGCTGTCTTCCTGAGGAAAAATTCTTTGGAGTCTACTTGTGTATAAAAATACCTATATGAACACTTCCAAGCAAACATTCTAAATCTTCTAGACTTTGTTGCATATTTGGGAGACATACGTATATCTCCACATTGTTTCTTTGTGAATTGCTTATCCAGTCTCTCTTCCCAATCTTATCTAACCTCCTCTGATTAATTCTTATAGTTACCATGCAATATTTCATATGCTCTACTAATTATTCCTTTCTTAATGGCAGCTTCTGTTATACGTTCTACTAAACACGCTACCAGTGCTGGTCTTTCATTTAAGACCCCCTATTTCTTTCTCTTTGCCAATACTCTGATATCAATCCTTGATAGGGAAGACTGTCTCTAACCTGCAATCCAAATAAATTCTTTACGTCTTCCTATTCTTTTACCTTTCCCTCCCAGTTCCTTAGTTCCTTTACCAGGTGGCCACGGTGATGCAGCGGTTAGCATTGTCACCTCACAGTAAGATGTTCTCCAGTTCGATTCTCAGCTGGACTGCCTTCTATGTGGAGTCTGCATGTCATCTCTGTAGTTGAGTGAGTTTAAAAAACATGCAGGTAGCTGCATGTGTGAGTGCATGTGTGTGTGCCTTCTATGAAGGTTGGGCACCGGTCTGGCAACTTGACACCGTAAAAACTTCATTGCCAATCAGTCTGTGGACTGGTGATCTGCTGTGGCGACCCCTAACAGGGAAAAGCCAAAAGATATTTCTTTTTTTTACCTTGGTTCCTTTACCAGTTTTCTCCAATAAATTTTCCAGCTTTCTCTTGCCTACTGTCTGTATCCCTAACTGCAGTCATGCCTATTAGCAGAACTCTTTTCTTCATTCCCATGTTGGCTTAGTTCTTAAAAAAACTTTCTCCTACTTTTTGAATATAATATTCTGTATGATTGTTATTCTCCTTAAAGGTCTGCATCCAAAATCCCAGTCTCTCATTGTTCTTGAGCTTCCCCCCATTTCATCATCATCACTTTCCACTTTGAATTATAGTTTTCTGGTTGTGCTATGTATAGGAGCCTTAACTGTGTTGCTCTAGAATCCCCCTTCAAATCAGGCAAATCCCAATCTGCCTTTTTCTATTGGAAGAATCAACTTATCCCACTTGACTCTTGCCATCTTCCCTTCCAGATAAAATCTTGCAGCTGTTTCTTAATTGCTACCCACAACTTCTCTGGTTGATAAAAATATGCTTGACCTGCATATAAGACTAAAGGGACTTAAACATTTTAACTGCTTATATCTTACTATCGATATCCATATAACAGAGCATCCATTTTCTCAGTTTTTGTATTATCTTTTTAGTCTCTTCCCACATATCCTTAGCTACCACACCAAAATCATTTTTAATCCATACTCCTAAATATTTCTTTTTATCATGTCAAGATAAATATGGATATTGCTGAACCAATTCATACATGGGTATATAATTTACTGCTACTGTCTTTGTTTTAGCTTCATTAATTTTGTACCCTGAAAAGATTTGAAACTGTCTCAAAATGTTCCACAACACTGTAATGTCCCTTTCTGCTTTTGCCAGGTGTAAAATAATATCATCTGCAAATAGAGCCAGCTTTTTTGAGTACCATACCAATTAAATCCTTGAATTTCTGAATCCCTTATTTTATTTGCCAGTGGTTCTAGACATAATGCAAAAAAAAAAAAAAAAAAAAAAAAACAAATAGGAGAGAGGCATGGCCTGGTTCCTCTCCTCAAGCAGTGATTATCAGAGAGGGCCCCCACCCACCCATTTTAATTTTCACCTCTGATCTCTCATGTATTCTCCTAATCAACCTTATAATTTTATCAGAGTATTCAAATGCATCTTTTGCCCTGCTCATAAAGTCCCAGCTGACTTTGTCAAATGCTTTCTCTGCATCAAGACCCACCAACAGCAGCAATATTTTTTTACATCCTGCTTCCCTCTGGATCATCAGTGTTCTGTTAATGCCAAGTGTTTGCCTCCCCTCCACAAAACCACATTGATCCATATCTATCAGTTTTGACATCACATTTGCCATTCTTTTAGCCATTACAGAAATAAACATTTTATAATCATGGTTTAGTATTGAAATGTGGATATATGAAGCTGGATATGATGGATCTTTACCCTCTTTAGGTATTACAGCTGCCACTGCTTTTTTTAGGTTGTTGGCACTTCTCCTCCTCTTAAAATATGTTAAACAACACCTTCCAGATCTTATCATTTTTCCCTCCTAATTTCCAAACTTCCACAGGAGCGCCATCCATTCCTGGGGACTTTCCTTATATATCACTATTTTTATCTCATCTCCTTCTATCCTAACTGCTAGTAATGAGCTTCATCTACCTCTAATCTTGGTATATTTATAGGTTCATAGGTTCATAGGTTCATACTAGACTATCTGCCCTGGGGCATTTATAAGCCTAGCCCGATTCTGTATGGCTTACGCCACCCCTTGATTTGAGTATACTGTGCCCTTTTTAAGGTTTAGTTTACTGTGCCTCTGTCTAATAGTTACACGGGAGTAATTCCTGGGACAAACCTACGATCCCCCATCCACCTATCGAGATTCTTCTTGAAGAGATTCAGTGAGGTGCTCTGCCTCACATGAACTGGAATTCTATTCCAGAGCAAAGGGAGCCTCTGGGTTATGAACCTGTCCCTCCAGCAAGTTCTATTTATTTCTGTGCTGAGGTTCAAGTCCCTCGAGCGTGTGGCTCTAAGGGATTTAGGTTTACTGAGGTGGAGCATGCCCATTAATTCTGGATTTGACATAGCTTTGTATGTCAGGTATAGATCGCCTCGAAGTAGGCGGTATGCAACTGAGTAGAGCTGGAGTTTTTTTAACCGAGCAGCATATGGCATCTGTTTGAGACCCTTGATCCTCTTGGTGAGATACTTTTGGGGTCTCTCTAATTGCTGCAGGTGTCGGGTAAGGTACATCCCAAAAGGGGCATTGTATTCTATGCTGGGCCTGATGAGGGCTGAATAAAGGGGCACGATTACCTCTCTTGATCTAGATGTGAAACCCTTCGTGTTGAGGTGGGCTATATAGAAGGTCTTTCTAACCACTTTGGCAATGTGGTTTTCAAAGGAGAGATTGCTATCAACTTGGGTCCCCAGGTCCCTAATAACTTTCTCTGTACTTAATGGGTTTCTGCCTATGTGGTAATTTGTGGGCACATTGTTTTTGCCAAAGGGTATGACTATACATTTTTTGGCATTTAGCTTTAAACCATGGCGCTGGCACCAGTTATCTGTCTCTGTGAGACCTTTTTGAAGGATGTTTGTGTCAGCTGGAGAGTTGATTATGGCGCCCAGTTTGCAGTCGTCTGCAAACTTGGTGAGCCATAGTCCTTCCACGTTTGCCTGTACCTCGGAAAAGTATATACCAAACAAGAGTGGTCCCAGGACAGAACCCTGTGGGACGCCACTTGTGACCGGTTTTGAGTATGACATGGCTCCAGCAACTCTCACTCTGTGGGTTCTGTCTTTGAGCCAGTTTGTGACCCATCTTGTGACATAGGGGTTTATTTTTAAGCTGGATAGCTTATCTATGATGCCCGAGTGGGGTATTGTGTCAAATGCCTTTGCAAGGTCCAGATAGGCTGTGTGGACTACCTTCCCTTCATCTATGGCTTTGGTGACTGTTTCGAAGAAGTCAACCAGATTCAAAAGGCAGGATCTGCCCTTGACAAAGCCGAACTGGGTAGGATCTAGTGCCTGTAGGTCTCCAATGTCTTTGTTTATGAGCTCCATGATGATCCTCTCCATAGCCTTGCAGACTAAGCTAGTCAGGCTTATGGGGCGATAGTTTCCAGGGTCCGTAGAGGCTCCACCTTTGTGCAGTGGGACCACTGTTGCTGTACACCATTCTGTGGGCACATATCCTGTAGTGAGGCTGAGATTGTATAGCTGTTTTATTTGAGGGATTAGTTCCTCTTGGAGCTCATGTAGGACACAACCTGGGATGCCATCTGGTCCCATGGAAGCAGTGTTTTTTGCTTTGGAGAGGGCAGCCTTCACCTGAGCATCAGAGATGTTTGGGAGGCAGCCCTCTGCCGGGATAGATACTTGCTCTTTTGGGGAGGGGGTGGAGAAGTTTGCACTGAACCTGTCTGCCAGGATATTGGCGATGTCTGTGGGTTCAGTGTATTTTTTGTCGTTTAGAATCAACTCAGAACAAGTCTGGGAGTTGCATCCCAGGTTCCTAACATAACTGAAAAAAGCCTTATGATTGTCTTTGGTGTCCTGTGCAATTTTTCTCTCGAAGCTGGCCTTGGAGGATTTTATGAGGGATCGTAATTTTTTGCTAGTACTGATCAGAGATGCCTTGCCTATTAGGGATTTTGCTCTATCATGTAGTAGCTTCCTCCTTCTGTTGTACAGTTTATTTATGCAGGGGTCCACCAGACTGGACGCCTGCCTTTGGATGATTGGGTCTTGGTTTTGTTTGGGATAGCATGATCCATGCATTCCTGGAGATGTCCGTAGAATGCGTTTATATAGGATTCTGCAGTTTGGGCCGTAGTTTCCACTGGCCCTGGGGCCTTGAAGGATTCCACTTCGGTTTTGAGAAGTGAGAAGTGAGAAGTTCGCTTTGGAGAAGTTTTTCACTGTGGTTTTCTGGGCTGGGGGTGGGGTCGGGATGTGGACATCCAGTGAAATTAATTTATGGTCTGATCTTACCAATGAGGGATATACTTCTGGTGTGGAGCATAGAGTCCCCATGTTGGTAATGATCAGGTCTAGTATGTTGTCCCCTCTTGTGGGAGTGATGACTAGTTGTTCCATAGCATTTGAGTTTATAATTTCCAGGAACCTTTGGGCTAAGGTGCTGGGGCTTGAGTAGTGCTCCCAGTCAATGTTTGGGTAGTTGAAGTCACCCAATATAATGGTGTTCGGAGAGATCTTCATGTTCTCCAATGTTTTCAGGAAAGCCAAGTGGGATTCCTGACTTTGAGAGGGTGGTCTGTAGGATGCTATAAACTGAAAAGCAGTCTTGCCCACTGTTAGTTGCACATGGATGGTCTCCGCTACTTCGTGCAATGCCACTAACCTGGAGGTGTGGATATCCTTGATAAATATGGAAACTCCCCCTCCTTTTGTGGTTCGGTCCGGGTTTTGGGGCCGAAAAGCATGATATGAGGTATAGCCTAGTAGTGCTGGGGTGCTCTCTGGAGCCTTGAACCAGGTTTCTGTCACTGCACAGATATCGATGTTCACC
Source organism: Protopterus annectens (assembly GCF_019279795.1). Classification (NCBI taxonomy): domain Eukaryota; kingdom Metazoa; phylum Chordata; order Ceratodontiformes; family Protopteridae; genus Protopterus; species Protopterus annectens. The sequence goes on from NC_056737.1 coordinate 837,730,681, forward strand.
ATACTGAGGAGAGCTTTTGAGTGCGTGCATCTTGAGGTTAAGACTTCTGGCATTAAGCAGCATTACCCTTAGTTTCTTGTTCCTTGTGCTGTCTATGGGGGTGGGTTTGACTTTTGAGCCTTGCCTAAAAAAGGCACTATGGGGGTGGCAAGAGCCTTTGCCAATATCCGAAAGCCCAGTGGTGATAGGTGCAAGCCGTCCCTAGCGAAGCAACGTGGCTTGTCGAGCATGTCATCCCAGGCTGACAGACACTGGATCCCCTTTGAATGACACCAAAATTTTAGCCAGTTGTTAAAATCGATCATTTTGTCTTTGTACTGTGGTATCATTCTAGGTGAGGGTAAGATGTTGCTCAAGGTCAGGGTCATACCAGCCTGGGCTACATGATCAGAGAGCTCCTCTATATCTCTTTTCATGTAGTCCAGGGAGGTACGTCTCAGGTCATTCACACCAGCATGTACAATGACTGAGTCATATTTGTATTTGATTTGGAGTGACCTGAGTGCTTGCATTATGTGGCGGATCCTAGCACCCGACAGGCAGCTCACCGTGACCTTCTCTTTATTCAGCCTGGTGAGCGGGACATCAGTGTGTCTGACAATAGAGTCACCTATTACAAGAGTATCAGGTGTGTTATTCAGCCTTAAGGGCTGTGGCTGCTTGGCACACTGACTTTGTGGGCTATGTGTTGTTGTTTAATTCTTCCATAAACATTTCCATTTGTACCTTTTCTTGATTTCCATATTTCTCTGCTTTATACAGATTTTCATAGAATTTCTGAGATATTTCTGATACTTCTACAGGATCCCTTGTTAACTTCCTTGTTATATGCTCCCTAAGTTTGGCGACAGCCCTTTCTACTTTCTGTTGCCTGAGTTGTTGTGCTAAAAGTTTTTGTGCTCTAGAACTGTTATCAAAAAAACAGTTGCTTAACAGCAATCTTTCTAAATTAGTGCATATTACCAAGGTGATCCCTTATTTTCTGTTTAGCATTCTGCAGTTGTTCCTCTTCTTGTTCTGTGGGATCCCCTACTTTGTAATACTTTAACATTTGTCAGACCTTCTAAATAATACTTATTTCTTAACCATTTCTACCCCATTTTAAACTCCACTTTAATTTTATTCCACTCCCTAGCTATATTTTCAGAATAACTTTCTATCATCTCTAATAATAGCTCCTGAACAATTTCCATGACCCATTACTTAACTTCTTCCATTTTCAACGGATAGGTGGGAAAGCAGCAGTGTCATTTTTATTTCATTACCCTGTGTTTTTATTTTAGTTATTATTGGTGCATGATCTGAAATAGTTATTGCATGCATATCAAAACCTTCAATTAAATGTGTATGTTCCTGTGAAATCTAAATTCTGTCTAGCCTAGCCCAGTTTTGTATCTTGGGAAATATGTAAATTAACTCCAAACTCCTAGAACTGAATTCACATCTTCCATGCCAAATATTTTCATAAATTTCTTCAAAATCTAGCCTCCTTTGTTATATTTTCTCTTCTGGGCCCCCTAGATACATCTTCACTGTTGCAAATCAAATTCCAATCCCCACCTATAAGAAATATTCTTTGGTTAAAGCTGACTATTCCTCTGAGAATGTTCTTAAACTCCATTATAGCAGTTTTCGGTAGAATATAAATACATGCCAGTGTAATCCTCCTCCCTTGCCAGTAGCCACTTAGTCCTGAAAATCTACCATTAATATCTTTTTTATCCTCGTCTATCACTATTGGAGCTCCTTTTGCAATTAATGTAAATACTCATCTCTTCCTTTGCCCCCAGGTATTCCGCTGAATAACCATCCTGTAAACCTTTCTTTATCAAATTCACATGTTCAGTTCTTTCCAAGTGTGTCTCCTGTAGCATATCTATTTGCATTATACATTTTTAATATAGTACACTGCTCTTTCTTTTTTTGTATTTATCTGTGAGACCAGTGGCATTTAAAAACAATACAGAAAGCAAATTTTTCTTGAAAAGTAATTATTCCCACCTTTTATGTATAACAGATTTTTTCTTAAATGTCTAGTTCCAGCTTTTGTGTTACATGAATAAACTGTTTGGCAGGTTAATCTTTTACACAGTTGTTTTCTTGTCATAGCTATGACAGCCTATATTGCATATTACAAAACATTTTAATATATTGAAAGTTCTCAAACAAAAATACAATCACACCCCCAATATCCCCTAAACCTATTAACTTAATAACACAAAAAACTATGTACATCATCAAATATTGAAGTTTCACCTTCCTAATAGGGACAAATATTCCAAAATGACAGCCACACATACCGACTTGAAATAACCTAAAAGAAAGGTTATCCATGCTAAGATGTATCATGGTACAGCCTGTGCTTCTACTAAGTGCTGCCTGGCTTTGTCTTATCTTCATAGCTTTCTCAGCTGGAAAAAATACTTGAATGTTTTCAGAAAACATTTTCTCAAAGCCATTTCTCATTATTGGATTGTCTCCTAGAGACATGAGAACCAGACACAAAACTGCCAAGCATACATTTGTTTACTAGAAAAAGCCATATAATATTCAATATTCCTTTCTATTTACTCACCCCAGTCATTATATGCAAGAATGAGAAAAAGCACATTAATTTTTAATTTGTCATGCTCTTTTAACCAGATTTTTCTGTTTTTTACATTGCAGTGCCTACATTTCTTAAAGTTGAACAAGGAGAAAAAGAGAAGGGAGAAATAAAAAAAAAAAAGAAAAAACAGGAGCCCCTATTTACATTAGTATCCCCATTACACTTCAAACAACTGAGAAAAATATACTTTATAGCATGCATTAAGAAAAAAAATGTTGTTTTACTTAGTTAATTTTCTCCCTCCTCTTCCCTCTATTTTCCAAATATTAATGACATGAAATGGGGTGTGTGCTTTAGAGCCCCCCACACGTTTAACAAAGTAAAGAAAGTCCAATATGTCATGTTCTTGTTCTATTCCTGTTCATCACCATCTCCCAAATCCTGTCTCTGCTTCATTTCCAACATACTCTTGATTCTTCTAGTTGACGCTTGTGTTCTTTTCCTTTTCTCAAACGTTCTCCATTGAAACATTGAAAAAGGTGTCACTTGCACAGTCTCTCTGTGGTCTTTATTACCAGAAGAACAAGAAGCAGAATTTCCTGTTTCACAGCTCACTTTTTGTTGGACAGACTTTTGTATTTCTTCCTTAGCATGTACTTCAGGGAAAAATATTTTGAAGATAGCTGGGTACAGCAGTTTGAATCTCACACCTGCTTTGACATTCCCTGAATAATGGAATAAATTTACTCTTCTGCATGGTGTGCAATGAGTAGTCATTCTCCACAAACACTCTGCTGTCTCCCACTTTTAGTACTCTGTCCTTCTCCCACAGTTTTGTCAGAATCAACTCCTTCTGCTGGTAAGATTGCATCTTTTCTATTAAAGGTCTAGATTGCTTTCTCATAGCCAGAGTTTGAGTATACACATGTGCCCTTTCAATTAACAATTCCTGTTGTGGAATACCGGTCCAGTCGCTTATTTGTGCTTTCATAAAGCTAATACAATTTTTTCCTTCCAGCTTCTCTGATACAGTAGAAAATCTCATGTTTTCCCTACCTGCTCTGTCCTCTACTTCTATTATTTTTTGAAACATCTCTTCTTGTGCAGTCTCTCATTCAGTCAGCTTTTTCTTCATTTTGACCTCTAAGTTTTGCAGTTTTATCACCTTATCTGAATCTGAATATCTGTTTAAAGCTTCTTCCATTTTTCCAGCCTCTTATTGTTTGAGTTTATATACTCCATCAGTGTTTCAGTTATTTTAATCAAGTTGTTGCGCAGTTGCTTTATACTTTCCTCTAGGTTACTGGAAGTCATATCTGGTGCTTGCACTGCTTTTTGCTGAACAGCTGGAGTACTTTTCACAGTCAGTGTTTTTTTATCACCTTTTGTAGCTGATTTTCCTTTGGGTTCTCTGTATTTCTTTTTTCCTGGCATCCAGGCAGTGCACTTACTACCCAGTTACTGAAATTGACCCAGAAAGTTAGGCCCACTGGCTTTCTCTGCTAAGTCTCTGTTTTTACACTAGGAGAACTAGAATTAAGCTGTTACTCAATATGCAGCCATATTGGAAGTCAAAAGTAGAGGATCTTGGGTTTCAGTAAAATGTTCACATCTAAAGCTTTGACCATTACTACAATTAGTTGGTGGATAAGAGGGAAAAAGTGACATAATCTAAACTAAAGTCCACAATATGGGGTATAAGAGTGCACTCAAAATACATCCAGAGAGCATGAAGTGATTAGAATTTCTTAAGTCTACACTGATTAAAAACACATCGACAAATCTTCCCAATTAAGAAAGCATTAGAAACAAGTACCTACAAAAGATATGGCATGGCAGTGTAACTAGACCCAGTCAGATATAATGGTGTTAATAGCTACCATGTTAATCTCACAATAGCAGAGAAGGTTTGAATTTGGGAATCACTGCGGTAATTTCAATTCATCATAGAAGGGAATTGAGCAACTGGTGGCCATCTCAGTGTGTGTGGCCCAATTCCAGTTTTGCACACTGCCCGGGACACAAAGGTCTCCTCCTCATACTGGTGATGTCACCAGGAAGCTGAGTAGAGACGCCTATTGCACCTTCAGTTCTTTTTCATGAACAGAGGAAGTAACTGTCCTTCGACAAGTGCACTGGAAAATTTGGCTCTGATACAGAATGCTAAATAATCCCCCTAGTCAGTATTGAGTAAGAAATAAGTGGGGCATCTCACAAAACCTAAGAGATTTAAAAGAAAAAAGGAAGACTGAAGGTGGGAGTCTACACTGCAGCACTGATCCTTATATTTGAACATCTATTGCTATGGTGAGTTAAACATGCAGCTGTACTAAGTTCATCATAAAGATCACTGCTGTGGTTTTATAAAATCATACATGGGAAGAAAGAGTACTATGCACTAGTTGCCCTGAGTACAGGCATGGGTTGAAGAAAAAATAGATATACTGGTATACAGGGATAAAGTATTGACCATGAGTCAGCTAATGTGGGGAAGGACAGGAGTGATATGACTTCATCAGTTTGCCTCTTCTCTGGAGGATGATATAGGAGCATATAAACTGAGGGCACATATTCACATGGCTGAACACCTGCTGGGGATCAGAGACCCCAGTGGAGGTCTTGTTGTCCTGAAGGATTAAACTGTTTGAGATTGATATGCCCTCGATAATATCCACTGCAAAACAAACTTTGGGCATGTGCTGTGGGGTTAGGGCCAGGTAAAGAAAATAAAGCCCTGATGGGTGCCTCAATGATAGCCACTCTTGCACTGGCAAAGGAGAACAAAAAGGACAGGTGGCTGAAAGAGGGATTGATAGTTAGGCGATGGGGGAGAAAAAATGCTTTACTTAAGTAAAATGAGACCAGCTTGTAGTATTAGGAAAAAGTATTGATGTAGGTCAAAGCAGCTGTATCACAATCTGGCTCCACTGTGTGCAGAGATGGAGACATAACTGCAACCTAGATTACCAGAGTTTGATTGGCAGCCCAAGCTGGGAAGTTGGAAGAGATTGAATGTTGGCTTGCCCATCCTTGGGGAGATGTAAGGCTACTGCATACAGCCTGGAACTTCCTGGTGGAGCCTGGAAAGCACTTTCTAAATGAAAGGTAGGTTGCTGTTCTCATTAACAAAGGAGGGAAGCATGGATGGATGGTCATTAAATGCATGGATGGTCATTAAATGCATAGATGTATATGATGTCCCATTATACACTGCCCTAGTTAGGACTTCACTAACACTCCAATATTCAAAACATTTCCACCTTCAGCTGTGCAAATGATGACTACCCATAACTCTTATCCTTGAATGGAGATATGACAATTTCACAAGATAAGCTTGTTAAAGCAAGCTCTCCCTGAAGAGGAAGGGACAGCCTGCGGAGGGCTTACAGGGGAATGACTGGGTCTGTGGAAGTTAAAGATGGATATCAGCTTAATGAGGGACATGGGGAGATCAAAAAGAAAGCTATATTACAAACACTTTGAGTTAACACATTTTTAAAGAATGCTTGTATAGTTGCAGCTGCTCTAGTGCAATAAGCCTTCATTTAACCTTCTAATAATTTTCAGTGGAAATCAGATCTGAAGACAATACAATTTGCTAGATTTTTAGAACTGGTTTTGTTACTTGTCTGTTCTTATTTTCCAATTTAAAAGAAACAGATAGCTGGTCAGACTTTATAAAGTCATTTTGGCTCTGGCAAAAATATATGAGAGTTAGCTAGCACATTGAGCCATAATTTGCAAGTAAATCCAATTTTTCTTGATTACCATACCAATCATATCCCTGAATTTCTGCATCTCTTATTTTCATTGCCAATGGTTTTAAGTATAAAGCGAACAATAAAGGAGAAAGAGGCCACCCCTGCCTGATTCCACTGTTTCAATGCAGCTTATTAGAGAGGAGGCCTCCCACCTTAAATCTTGCCTCAGACCCTTCATATAGCCTCTTAATTAATCCTGTTATAGCATCAATTAATGCAAATGTTTCCATCGCTCTACTCATAAAATCCTAGCTTACTGTACCAAATGCTTTCTCTGCATCAAAGCCCACCACCAACAATGGCATTTTCTTGCATTCTGTTTTTCTCTGGATCATCACCATTCTATTAATGTTGTCAAATGTTTGAATCACTTTCACAAAACTGCAGTGACCCATATCTATTAAATTTGGCAATAGCTTTGGCATTATATATTTAGTATAAACTAAACATTTTATAATCACTATTTAAAACTGAAATGGGTCTATTTGAAGCTGGATGTGATGGTTTTTTACCTTCTTCGGGTTATACAACCACTACAGCTTCTTCAATGATGCTGGTGCTTCCACTCAGTTTAAAATAGTATTAAACAAAACCTTCCCAATCTTTATGACTTTCATCACTCCTAACTTCCAGACTTTTACAGGAATACCATTTATTCATGGTGATTATACACCATCATTTTTATGTCTTTTCTTATTTTAACTATTAGTTGTTGAACCTCATGTTCCTCTAAACTTGGCATAATTAACTCTTCCATAAATAATTAATTTCAGTTTTTTGTAGTTTATATATTCCCTTGCTTTATACAGACTTTCATAAAAAAATTCTGAAATATCTTAAATACCTGTATAGGACCTCTAGCTATTTTTGTGTCATTGGCTCCACAAGTTTGGAGACAACCCTTTCCAATTTATTTTGCCTAAATTATTGTACTGCAAGTTTTTGTGCTCTACTGTTGCTGTCAACAGATATCTGCTTAATAGTAACCTTTCTAAATTCATGCATATTATCCAGAAACCACTTTGTTTTCCCTTTAGCACTCTGAAGATGATCTTCTTGTTCTGAGGTTCCCCTTAATTTGCAATACGTTAACTTTTGCCAGCCCCTCTAAATAATTCCTATTTCTTAAACATCTTTCTCTCTTATTTTTACCCTATTTTTAAACACCATTTTCATTTTATACCACTCACTAGCTAGCCCTTTTGAAGAGATATCAATATTCCTTAATTAACTCCCCCAAAATTTCCACTAACCATTCCTTAAATTCCTCTCTTTTTAACAGCCAAGTAAGAAAATGCATGTCTCATATTTTACTCAATTTCCTGTATTTTTACTTTATTTTTTATTGCTGCATGATCTGAAACAGTTATTGTATGTGGGACACCACTTTCAATTAAATGCACATACACCTGAGAAATATAATTTATATCCAGTCTAGCCCAGTTTTTGTACCTTGGGGAACAATATGTAAAGTATGAGTTCCTATTACTAAAGTATCATCTTCCATACCAAATATTTTCATGCATTTATTCAAATATCTATTATCTTTTGTTATATTTTCCTTTCTAGATCTCCCTGACACATCCTTACTACTGCAAATCAAGCTCCATTCCCAATATATAAATAATATACCCTGCTGAGAGCAGATTTCTCCCAAAATTTTCTCAAGCTCCATATCAGAGGTTTTTGGAGGCATATAATTACATGCCAGCATATACCTCCTGCCAATAGCCCCTTGCTACCACACATCTAGCAGTATTGTCTCTTATATACTATTGGAGCCCCTCTACCAATCAGTATTATTCCCCTTTCCTTTGTCCCCGATATTCTGTTAAATACTTAACTTGAAATCCTTTTTTATCATATTCACATTCTTATTTCTATCCTAAGATGAATCCTGAAACATTGCTATTTGCACCCTACATTTCTTAATATAATTTAATACTATTTCATTTTAGTCTATCCCAGTAAGGCCATTTGCCAGATGATATGGACAGAGTAGCAATTATGACAGAAAGCTATAGCCCAAACTTATTATACACTTTTTTTATGTGTTTTCAGTTTTGTTCTTACATGCATAGACTGTTTGGCAGGATGACCTTTTATACAGTTTTTTTTCCTCATCTTCATTTAAACACATGCCACATTTTTCAAGGCTTTTGTTCATTTCACTCAGAACACAATGTATGTACTTATCCTGGCCAACTGCCTTCAGCTGCGACTTCGTGTCTTCCACTGAGAACATTTGCTAATGGAAAACATGAGCTAATAACTTTGCAAATTCAAGAAACTTGGCATTTTTTCTACCCTGCATCATTTTGTCTTATTTTTCAAGTTTATTTGTATAAAACATGTCCATAATGCAAGCCAAGGACATCAAACCAAAGATAAAGAAGGGAAATTATTGTAATTCTACAAATATAATCTGCACACTTTTACACCCCACTCCAGCAGCTCAAGATCACATTAACTTAAGCTTCCTTACCTTGTTACAGTGTAAAGCTTATATATCTTATAACTAAGAAAAAGTACTTGTTTACTTTAATATTTTTAAAAATACAGCAGTCACTGAAGACTCCAACCCACATTTAAAATACCTGACTGCACACTATACAAACCTGCTTTACAATATAACATGCAGTTTACATCATGAAATGTTTTACACAAATATTAAGAACAAAAATTGTTTTACTATGCTTTCCCTTTAGAGTCATTCAAAACATTAATAACATAAAAGCAATACATGCTTTACAGTCCACCCATAGATTTAACAAAGCCAACAAATCTCAGTCACTTTTCTTGCAGTCATATTTTAAATACATGATTGATGCTTTATAGTCTCACATTTGTTCACTAACTTCAATGTTGCTGGTCTTCTTCCTGATCATATCCATCTCACATTAGCAGGCTCTGGTTCAAATCTAAGGTTATTCTGATTATTCTTCTTATAAACTCCTGTGTTTTCTCTTTCTGTCTAAAGCATTTTCCTTTGGAACAATGGAAAAGGCTTCATTTTCCACAAACACTGTTTGTTCCAGTTTTAATACTTTCTGTTTCTTCCACTGTTTTGTCCGGATCAACTTTTGCAGCTGCTATGATTGCATCCTTACTAAAATAGTTCTTAACTGATTTCTCAATGTCAAGTATGGCACACATACATAATGTGCCCTTTCAGTTAACAAATCTTGCTATGGAACACCAGCCCAGGTGCTTATATGTACTTTCATAAGGTAACACAGTCTGTTCTTTCCAGCTTTTATTGTACAGCAGAAAATCTCAGGTTTTCTCTGTACCCACTATCTTCTAACTCATTTTTTAAACAGTTTTTGTTAAGAAGCTTCATGCTCAGCCTTTTCTTCATTTCAGCTTCTGATTTTTGCAGTTTTGTCATCTGAATTGCTAGTTAATGCTTCTGCTATTGTTTACATCCTTTTATTTGAGTTGATATAGTCCTTCAGTGTTTCATTTAATGTAAGCACCTCTAGAGGAAACAAAATCAATCAAATCAATTCAAATTACTAGAAGCCATCTCATGTTCCAAAGTTGAAACAAACTGTTTCTTGATGAATGGCTGCAGGATTCTCCCCAGATATTTCTCTTCTCCTTTTCTTAATTTCTTCATAGTTTCTCCAATGTTTTCTTTACTGGCATCTAGGCAATATAACAACCACCACTAACTGAATTTTACTCCAACATTTGCACTGATCCTTTTTTTTTAAACAGTTTCTGTTTTCACACTGGGAGAGCTCTAATCAACCTGTTGATGTGTGTGCAGCCATCTTGGAAGTCAGGTGAAATACCACCTTGAGAAATAATCTGACTACAGGACAGGGGGAAAGAGAAAACAATCCATGGCTAAGGGCTGAAATATGAAACATACCTACCTTTACAGATGGATACACCAGCCCTGCATTAAGCAGTAAAGTTAAGTACGTAGGGACCAGATGCATTAAACAGTAAGGTTATCCAACAAAGGATTTACAATATTGAAGCTTTCTCTGGGATAATTTAGAAAGATTTACATCAAAAAGACAACTTTCATCCATCCAAGTAAAGTTTTTTGTATTGGGTTTGGGCACATGTTGCAGACTAGCTAGCACATCTGGTGAAAAGATACTCCTAGTGAAGGATCAGGGATTTACTCATCAGGCATTCAACATGAGATTCCTGAGAAAATTCCCTCCTGTTGTGTCAAGTAGGGCACATGACATAGGTTGGATGAAAGGATCCTCCTTTTCCATCTGAATAAGGGAAGACCAGCATTGTCTTAGCTAGCAAGATATGAGAATTTGTTTTTGTCTATCTCACTCTTGCTTTTACTATGATTTTAGAATAGAGTATAATAGAAGGGAATACATAAGTCAGACTTTTGTCTCATTTCTGTGAAGATTACTATATGGTATCTTGCAGAAAAATCCTTGTCAGGTAATTCAGAAACAATGAAAAAGGGCCTAGTTCTGAAGTCTCCAATGTCTTGTGAGTGTGAAAGATTCATGGGTCCAGTTCCACTCACAGGGGAATGGTGAAAGACATGTTTAAATGGCCACTATAGAAATGTTCTTGTATGGAAAACAGACCATCTGCAGAATGTCTTTCCTCTGGATAGTTAAGTTCAAAGACATCACTGATAGTTTGCAAAACTGGTAGAAGCGTGGTTCCCACTTGTGTCCAACATGACAATGGATGTGTGCATGCTCCCCATGCCTGGTGTGGTCTGTCAGTCATCAGGGTTTGGGTGCCTTATGGGTATATGAACGGAATTCCGAAGGGCTTAGTTTACTTAGTACTGATGTAAGCAGCATGCTAATTTCTCTAAGTGTTTTGTGCTTTTAATACTGTGATGGGAACGGACTCCATTCCAAAATCATGGTACAATTAGAGTTCATGAAATTAGTATTGCTTCAGTCTTTGATGTCAGCCAAGAATTCTGTTCTTGATTGCCAGCTGGGAATTCCAAGATGTTGCACACTGACCAACAGCTGAATTTCAGCTCTACCACTGTGAAAAAAGGGCCAGCTACTTTGACAGTTTTAGTAAATTCAGTTACTGGTTACTATGTACACTGCCTGGATGTCAGCAAAGAAAAAAAAACTTAGAGAGCCTAAAAGAAATCAACTACAAAAGGTGAAGAGAAAACACTGACTGGGAAGAATCCTGCAACTGTTTTGCACAAAGCAGTTCAAGCATCAACTTTGGTGCAATACATTGCTTCCAGTAATCTAGAGGAAAAAATAAACCAAAAATGTGCTCACAGCTGATTAAAATAAATAAAACACTAAAGGAGTATATCAACTCAAATAACAAAAGCCTGGAAAATGAAACGTTTTGAACCTCTTTTGAGATGAACTGATAAAACTGCGAAAATCAGAGGTCAAAATTAAAAAACAGCTGGCTGAGTATGAACTGCTTAAGAAGAAGAGTGGTTTAAAAATTGGTACAGTTGGAGGATAGGGCAGTCAGGGAAAACCTGAGATTTTCTGCAGTACCAAAAGAATTGGAAGAAACAGGCTATCAATTTTATGAAAACACAAATAAGAACCTGAACTGGTATTTCACAGTAGGATTTGTTAACTGAAAGGTCACATCATGTGTATGCTCCAGACCTGGCCATAAGAAAGCAGCCAAGGCCAATATTAGTAAAGATGCAATCATACCAACAGAAACATTTGATCCTGACAAAACTGTGGCAGAAGGGAAAAAGTATTAAAAACTGGAGACAGTAGAGTATTTCTGGAAAAGGATTAGCCACTGTATACCAGGCAAAAGAGAAGAAATTATATCTTAGCAATCAGTGAATGTCAAGAGGCTGTTTTCACAAATGTTTTTCCTACAAGATCAAAGTCATGATTTAATGCATAACAGGCTATAGAAGAAATACAAATGCTTGTCCAACAAAAACTGATACTGCATCCAGTAGAGGAAGCATGCCAATGGCCAAATATACGGCCATTGGCAATGTTTCCTGATGCAAAATGAAATAAAATTAATTTATTTTTCATGTCCAATTTTCCATGTTTAAGCATAGCGCAGCGCCACGCAAACGGGCTGCGCTCTAAAAACCAGAAAAATAAAAATTAAAACCCACAAATGTGGATTTTATGGGTACTTGTAATGTACAATGCAAGACAATGGCAGGCTGAAGACAACATGGCTACCGAGTAGGGGTTGCTAAGGGGGGAACCCAGTCTAAGAGATGTAACCAAGCATTAGTAGGCAATCCTATGCAAATGAGGGTAAGGATAGTGAATCCCAAGTCTACATAGCAAATGAGCACAGTCAGTGGAGTGTAAGACTAGGATAAGGGGAGTAACAGAGTAGGATATAGGTGACATCAGGAGGGGGTATGTATGAAAGGAGATAAGCTCATTGGAGCAGAGTGGCATGTGTTAGCTGTCAGTTGCTCATCACTGGAAGAGGTGTGTCATCAGGTATCCCAGCTAAAGTCAAGAAATAGAAGGTGCACACTGTGGGTACCACTAAAGTTTCTTGTAAAAATGCTTGCAATGTGTATGCGCCCATGTGCGCGCCTGTAAACCCGAGAAAGACAGTGTGCACGCGTGTAAGCGTGAGTGCGTGCGTTTAAGCCAGAGTAAGCATGTATAAGGCAGTTTACAGTATTGTGAGCATGTTTGTGCTGGTGTGCGCGCGTTTAAGCAGAAATTAGCTAGTGTAACTCCGTCTAAGCCTGTGTGCGTGCGTGTTAGCACGTGTGCACGGCGCTGCCCCCCTGAGGAAATGGAAAGGGAAAAGGAAGCACAACAAACAGTAGGAAGTTAACCAGGGAGAGTCAGCAGAACTAGCAGGTGGAAATAATCAGAATCAGGCAATTACACAGGCAGTAAACCAGCCCAGCACTTAAAACTCTGCAAACAACTTTTCACCATGTATTGCTCAGAGACACTGCAGCACTGCAGTAAGCTAAGAAAAGTGAATACTGAAAAGGCTTAACTGAGACAAAGAAATGTTAGGGGCTGCCATTGCTGTCAAACTGACATATGCAACATGCTGAGGGTGGTGACAATGGGAATGCTGCCAACCAACCCCCAGTGAGGAGACGGAGAAGAGTGTACAGGCCCATTGTAACCTACCAGGGGCTACATGAGCTGGAGATAGTGGAGCGCTATAGAGTGGACAGAGACCTCATGCAGCAAATTGTTGAGTTATGCAGGCCATGCCTCACACACAGAACCAACAGAGGGGAACCCATTCCAGTGGAAACCAAGGTATGTGTTGGCCTACAAATACTAGCAACAGGTACCTTCCAGAGACCAACTGGTGATATGATGGGGATATCTCAGGCATCAGCATCCAGGGTACTGCACCAGTTTCTGGATGCCATGTCAGCACATGTCGGTGATCATGTATATTTCCCCAATTCCCGTGAGGTATGGGCCAGCAATATGCGTCTCTTCCAGCAAATAGCAGAATACCCTGAGGTAGTGGGTGCAATAGACTGCATGCACATATGCATCAAAGCACCAGCCAGTGAGCGGGGTAGGGTCTACTTCAACCACAAAGGCTTCCCCTCCATCAACTGCCAGGTCGTGTGTGATGCCCAGGGCATAATACTGAATGTGTGTGCTGGCTGCCCTGGAAGCTACCATGATTCCCATATCTGGCATCTGACGCAGCTGTACCAGACATTTGCCAATGGGGACATCCCACATGGTCACCTAGTGGGGGATGCTGGCTATGCACTGGAGCTGTGGCTGATGACACCCATCAGAAATGCACACACACCTGAACAGAAACGCCATAATGAGGCACACGCACAAACACGAAATGTAATCAAGAGTGTGTTTGGGCTGCTCAAGTCACAGTTCCGGTGCCTGGACACATCTGGTGGAGCCTTGCAGTACACACCAACTACATGTACCCAAATTGTCATGGTATGTGCTATGCTACATAATATGATCCTGCGAAAACAGCTGCAGCAGGACCAGCATAGGTCTGGGCCAAACAGCCCCCCACCATTGCCAAGGTCATCACAGGCAGAGCGTGACTCGGAGGAGGAACAACCTGAGCCTGCCCCAGTAGGCAGAAGGAGGCATGCCCAGTATGCTTTGGCCTTGGCAAAGAGGCAATGCATAGCACATACACTGGCTCAGTAGGAACTCTGGAAATGATACCCCTCTCCGACTCGCACATAAAGTAAAAGGGATGCCTAAGTTGACACTACCCGCTTCCAAACATGTGCAGGGAGTGTAGTATGTGCATCTGACATAGGCAGCCCTGCAGCACCACCTAAGGCATGAATGCCATGTGTTAAGCAATATAAAGCAGTGCTAAACAGCAATTACTACCATGTAGTATATGCAAACAAAAATCACACACACCAACTAGCACAACTGTGGTCAATGTTCAGTAATATTGGGCAATGTCCAGCAATGTTGGTGAATATTGAGCAATGTCAGACAAGCCTGGTCTAAGTAGGGCATAGCTGAACAAAAGCCAACATGCTCATATTTGCTTAACAGGCCCTTAAGCAGTCTGGTCTGCTCAGTATGAAAATATAAAGCAGTGATGGTCCTCGAACCCAGGATACTGTGCACTATAGCCAAAGTACTGAACCACTAAACCATGACAGTATTGCAGTGGTCCACAGTCTGGTCTGCTCAGTATGAAAATATAAAGCAGTGATGGTCCTCGAACCCAGGATACTGTGCACTATAGCCAAAGTACTGAACCACTAAACCATGACAGTATTGGAGTGGTCCACCTGTATGATGGAATGTTGATAAGTCTATGCAAAGTATTCCATGGAAACACTGCAGGCACAGCATAATCCTTGTTGAGTTATGACACAAAGGTGAGTCCTGCAGTAAGAACAGAACCTGACTTCCAACACACACAGTATAAATGTTAATATTGGTCATGTTCGCACACATCAGCAAATGTAGTGGACCTCGGATAGCAACATACTGAAGGTTCACACTGGGCATGCTTACACACTTGAATAAATGAGACAAATGTCAGGCAACAAAACATGTAATGTCAGAACTAGGCATGCTCACACAGGCTATGTCTGAGTACAGCAGTGGGCCATGCATATCTGGCAGTTGCATGTGTTAACCCAGGAACCTGTCACTATACAGCAATCCGCCCTGTGCACACAGTTATATGACAACAGGCACATCTATAATATAGTGGAACCCTGACATAATCAAATATGTTCTGCAGATACTGAAGTTCTTCATGGAAACTGGTAAAGCAAAGATGATAAAGACCTGCAAACAGTATCAGCAATAAACATTGTGCATCATGAACATAAGCATAGGTTCAGAGGTCGATACTAGGCTATCTGCCCTAGGACATGTACAAACCTAGCCAGAGTGTGTTTGGCATTTGCAACCCTGTCACATTACTACACTGTGTGTGTGAATAGTAGGTCACACATGATAGCCCATGCACGTTTATGTTAGTGTGCCTCTGTCTAGCAGGGACACAGAGGATATCCCAGGGGTAAATATACAATCACCCATACAGTCATCAATATGTCTCCAGTAGGTGGTCAGTGGGTGGCTCTGCCTATGTGAAACTGGGATTACATTCTGTAGTGAGTGGAGCCTCTGGGATAAGAATCTGTCCCTCCACAATGTCCTAGTAACATCTGTGCTGAGGTATATGTCCCTGCAGTGTGTAGCTCCAAGGGAGTTGGATATCCTGAGGTGGAGCATGTCCAGTAATACTGGTTTGGGTATAGCTGTAAACAACAGGCACACATCATATCTGAGTAGGTGGTAAGCGACTGAGTAGAGCTGGAGTTTCTGCATCTGAACTATGCAGGGCATCTGTGTGAGTCCCTAGATCTGCTTGGTGAGGACCGTCCATGGCCAGTACAGTTGCTGCAGGTGTCAGGTAAGGTACACCCCAAATGTGGCATTGTAACCAAGCATGGATGTGATGAGTATAGGGGCACAGTGACCTCACTCGATATAGATGTGAAACCATATGGGATAAGGTGGCACACATAGCAGGGGTGGCCAACCACTTTGGCAATGTGAATGTTAAAGGTGACAGTACAAACAAGTGATGTCTCCAAACCCCTAACAACTCCTACCATATGTAATGGAGTACTACCTATGTGGTAATGTGTGGGCATGTTGTTACTCCCAAAGGGGATGACTATGCAACTAATGGCATTTAGCTGTAGGCCATGGCTCAGGCACCAGTCATCCATCTTTGTGAGACCCTGATTGACTATGCATGTGTCAGCAGCTGGAGAGTTGATAATGGCACCCAGTTTGCAGTCAAGTGCAAACATGATCAGCCATATTCCCCCTGTGATAGCCTGTACGTAAGACAAATATATACTGAACAAGAGAGATCCCAGGACCAAGCTGTGTGTGATACCATGTGTAACTGGTGTATAGTCAGACATGGCACCTGCAATCCTAACCATGTGGGTGCTATCCCTGATCTAGGTATCAATCCATTGTGTGAGATATGTGTCCAAATTGACACTGGTGAGCCTATGCATAATTGCCCAGTGGGTTATTGTGTTGAATGCTTTTGCAAGGTTCAGGTAGGCTGTGTGGATAGCCGTCCCTATGTCAATGGACCTGTTAGCCAATTAAAGAATACCTACAGGTTCAAGAGGCAAGATCTGGCCACAACAATGCTGAAATGAGTAGGACACAGTGTCTGTAGGTTCCCGATGTCTATGTGTAGGAGTCCTATGACAATATGCTCCATAGCTTTGCAGAACAGGCTACATAGGCTTATAGGGCAATATTGTCTGTGTTCCGTTGTGGCACCAACTCTGTGGAGCAGGACCACTGTTGCAGTACACCATTCCTTGGGTACATATCCTGTGGTAACTCTGATATTGAACAGTGATGTAATGTGAGGGTTGCGTTTGTCATGATGCTCGTGTATGATGCAGGCTGGGACACCATCTGGTCACATTGATACTGTGATGTATGCTGTGGGGAGGGCAGCACTCACCTGTTACTGTGTGATGTCAGGGAGGTTATACTCTGTTGGGATGGATAGTTGCTCCTTAGGGGGGATGGGCGGGAGACATCTACACTGAACCTGTTTGCCAGGATGTAGGCAATGCCAGTGGGTTCAGGGTAGGTTTAGTCAGTATGCAGTAACTCACAGCATATCAGTGAGTGTCCACCCAGGTTCCTGACATAACTGAAGAAGGCTGTGTGATGGTCCTACGTGTCAGGTGCAATTATCTGGTAGAAGCGGCCCTTAGAAAAGTCCATGAGTGATTGTAGCTGTCTGCTAGTACAGATCACAGATGCCTTCCCTGTCTGGGATTGTGGTCTATCATGTAGTAGCGTCCTCTTGATGTTGTACAGCTTATTAATGGCTGGGATATACCAGACAGGTCCCCTGCCATTGTAGTAGTGGGTCTTGTTGTTAATTGGGAGAGCACAATCCATGCAGTTCACTAGGTGTCCATAGAATGTGTATGTAAAGGATGCAGCAGTGTGAGCCGTATATGCCACTGTCTCAGGATCTCCGAAGGATACCATCTTGCCATGGTGAAGTGAGATGTTGGCTCATGAGAAGTTCACCAAGATTACCCAGGATGGGTGTATGGAGGGTATATGTATGTCTTGTGAGATACATGTATGTTCTGACCTTACCAATGAGGGGTATATGGCTGGTGTGGAACATAGAGTCCCCATGTTGGTGATGAGCAGATCCAATATGTATTCCCCCTTGTGGCTGTGCTGACTGGTTATGCCAAAGCATATGAGTCCACAAATTGTAGTGACTGTTGGGTGAGGTTATCAGGGCTTGAGTAGTATCCCCAGTCAATATGTGTGTATATGAGGTCACACAATATAATGGTGTCTGTGGAGACCTGCATATTCTCCATAGTTCCCACAAAAGCCGAGTGTGGTTCCTGAGTTTGGGAGTGTGTTCTGTAGGAGGCAACAAACTGAAAGGCAGTATTGCAAAATGGTAGTTGTCTATGTATGGTCTGGGATGCTTTGTGCAGTGCTACTAACCTGGAGGTCTGTGTATCTGTGATGTATATGGATACTCTCCCTAGTTGTGTTGTCTGTTCCAAGTCTTGTTGTCAGACAGCATGGTATGGAACATAACCTGGTAGTGCTGGTGTGCATAAGCGAGCCTGAACCAGGTGTCTGTCAGTGCACAGATATTGCTCTCCTCCATACTGAGGAGAGTCCTGAGTGGCCACAATATGAGGTTAACACAACTGTTGTTGAGCAGCATTACCCTTAGTTTCATTTAACATGTAATGTCTATGGAGGTGGGTTTGTCTTCTGAGCCCTGTGTAAAAAGGCACTCTGGTGGTAGCAAGAGCCTTAGCCAGCATACCAAAGTCCAAGGGTGACAGGTGCAAGCTGTCCATAGTGAAGCTACATCGCATGTTGAGCATGTCACCATATGCTGACAGACACTGTATCCCCATGAATGAAACAAATTTGTTAGCCAACTGTTAAATGTGAATGTGTTTCCGTATACTGTGACATCATAATTGGTGGGTGTAAGATGCTAGACAAGGTCAGGGTCATACTGGCCTGGGCTACATGATCAGAGTGTACCTCCATGTATCATGTCATGTGGTCCAGGGAGTAACATCTGAAGTGACACACACCAGCATGGACAATGATGGTGCCAGTCTTGTATTTGCTTTGGAGTGACCTGACTGCCTGTGTTATGTGGCAGATCCTGGCACCTAACAGACAGCCCAAAGTGACTATTTCCTTTTCAGGGCTGGTGAGTGATACATCAGTGTGTCTGAACATAAGTGTTGCCTATTATAAGTGTATTAGGTGTGTTGTTTAGCCCGAAGGGCAGTGACTGTGTGGCACACAGACATTGTGAACTTAGTGATATATGGGTATTGTAGTGGGGTAGCAGGTGTGTGTGTGTCTGCTTTGTAGGCCTCTGCTGCTTAGGTAGAGTACATTTACAGCATCCGAGTATGTCAATGTGTGCTAATGTGGTTTGAGTGCTGTTGCTAGAGGATATGTGAGACTAATATATGGTGTGTGTGGTTACCTAAACCACCTGATACACTGTGGCAGTCATGGGTCGAGAGACTTCAGCTCCCTGTATGTCTATATAGGTGCATCTCACACATATATCTGAGTTTGTCAGGAGGAGGAGAGGGTTGTCTGTGTACATGAGGCAGATGTGACATTGTGTCAATATCACAATATCCACCAGCTGGACTGAAGAGTACACACAAAACCGACCCCTGGAGATGCCAGGATATTATCATGACATACTCTGTAGCCTGATCACAAAGGATAAGTAGGGTGTTAAGCATGTAAAAGAGTATAACAGGGATTAGTGCTCATGTTCGTTAGTGTGTTGTAAAGAGGAGCTGAGAAGGAGTCCAGACTGAATCATGGCACCTCCTTCAGCTATGTCATAAATATCAATGTACACACATATATGTCCTGAGTCAGGGCCAACTGTACCTGAGTGTCAATGCCGACATCATGACAGACAGGCCCATATGTACATACCCATACCCCACTGACAATAGTCAACATCATCATACCAGGAGATATCACATGTAGAATGGATGAGCAGCTACCCCCACTGCCAAAAGCATGGCAGCAGGTGGAATACATTGATTCCCAATATGTGTCATGCGCAAACTACAGAACAAACAGATCATTCACCTTAACAGTTAGCTGAGCCGCACCCCCTACACAGGATGTGGAACCGTTGAATGTGTCACAGCTACATATGGCACTCCCCACAAGTGTTGGTGCACAACACACCATGGAAAGTTAAGTCCAGTACGCCTATGAGGTCTGATCTGCAAGGTCATGGAGTCCATCATGGTTGCAGTCATAAACAGAGCTACTGGAAGCTGACACACACACAACCCTACCAACTGTGGTATGTTCATGTGTGGATCATGGTTCCCAAACATGCTAGACTGTTTGCAAGGCAGCCACCCAGGACATACATCAATGAACACATCTACACATGTGTCACAAAGACTTTGAATAGCCCTTTATCAACATCCCAGATACATGTAGTATCCACAAAACCAAGAAGCTGTGCATAAATATGTGTTGACATATGACGGAATGACAATGTGTCCACAGATAGATCACACAAGGTAAGGATACTGAGGTCATGTTCAAGCTGTTGACACCTGCTGACCCACATGGATCATTCCTGGAATGGCATAAAACAAAGTGTACACACATCACCATGTCCAGTGTGATGATGTCACCATCCTAGAAATACAGCAGGAGAAGGGAAACCAGCTAGTAAAACAAATAGCGTGCCGTGCTAATGCGTCTCTCTCTAGTATCATAACATAGGTAGGTAGGGGTTTGAATCCTGAAAACGCTGACTGTGTGTGTGTGGGGGGGGTCATGTGTGCAATTGTCTTTGAAAGGAGTGCTCTTTTTGGAGACTGGGAAAACACACTAGAAGATGTACATTCCTCTTTGGAAAGACTGATGATGTCACCATCCTAGAAATACAGCAGGAGAAGGGAAACCAGCCAGTAAAAAAATAGTGCGATGTGCTAATGCGTCTCTCTCTAGTATCATAACATAGGTAGGTAGGGGTTTGAATCCTGTAAACGCTGACTGTGTGTGGGGGTGTGTGTTCATGCATGCAATTGTCTTTAAAAGGAGTGCTCTTTTTGGAGACTGGGAAAACACACTAGAAGATGTACATTCCTCTTTGGAAAGACTGATGATGTCACCATCCTAGAAATACAGCAGGAGAAGGGAAACCAGCCAGTAAAACAAATAGCATGCCATGCTAATGCGTCTCTTTCTAGTATCATAACATAGGTAGGGGTTTGAATCCTACAAATGCTGACTGTGTGTGTGTGGGGGGGGGTGTTCATGTGTGCAATTGTCTTTGAAAGGAGTGCCCTTTTTGGAGACTGGGAAAACACACTAGAAGATGTACATTCCTCTTTGGAAAGACTGATGATGTCACCATCCTAGAAATACAGCAGGAGAAGGGAAACCAGCCAGTAAAACAAATAGTAGCGCACCGTGCTAATGCGTCTCTGTCTAGTATCATAACATAGGCAGGTAGGGATTTGAATCCTGCAAACGCTGACTGTGTGTGTGTGGGGGGGGGTGTTCATGTGTGCAATTGTCTTTGAAAGGAGTGCCCTTTTTGGAGACTGGGAAAACACACTAGAAGATGTACATTCCTCTTTGGAAAGACTGATGATGTCACCATCCTAGAAATACAGCAGGAGAAGGGAAACCAGCCAGTAAAACAAATAGCGCACCATGCTAATGCGTCTCTCTCTAATATCATAACATAGGTAGGTAGGGGTTTGAATCCTGCAAACGCTGACTGTGTGTGTGGGGTGTGTTCATGTGTGCAATTGTCTTTGAAAGTAGTGCCCTTTTTGGAGACTGGGAAAACACACTAGAAGATGTACATTCCTCTTTGGAAAGTCTGATGATGTCACCATCCTACAAATACAGCAGGAGAAAGTAAACCAGCCAGTAAAGCAAATAGCGCGCCGTGTTAATGTGTTACTCTCTAGTATCATAATATTGTTAGGTAGGGGGTTGAAGCCTGCAAATGCTGACTGTGTGTGTGTCACTGTTGGTCAAAACGGTGTGGGTTTTGCTTTTACTATGGTATGACATTGTATGATGACAACAGTAAGTGCATTGCAGACATCAGGTATCTGCGTGGCAAATATATATGTGTACATGCCCCCTCAATCAGTACATAGGTGTGAATCCTGCATACTACATGAATACATTTGTTTCCATTGACAGGTTGTGCCACTGCTACTCAGAGCATAGGTCACATATGTATGTATGTATGTGACATGGCCATCCACTGTCGTGTTCTATGACCAAGGTCATCTGTGGCACACAAACCCATGACAGTTACTGAAGAGTAGTGTGAGTGAGGGTATATGGCTGGGATGTATGTCAGACATGGTCATACACAACAAAGTCTGCCAAGAATGGACAGTCTTTATAGGTGTACGACTGCCTTGTGAATATGCATTCAGGCCTCTAATGTCTGTGATACACCTTGGGACTCCACAATACCTATGGATATGTGGATACGAAGAAACACATGACATAACATGGGTCTGTATGTACACAATGGTACCCGACATACATGTTGAGGGCTACCACCATTGTGGTACTGACGGGATACTATGTATAGTACATGAGGATGACTATGCCATAGTTGGCTTACTGCTATACAGGATGTATCACACAACAGGTATCTGTCTGTATGATACCCTTGTGTAGGATATGCGTCCCATCCAGGGAATGCATTGTAGGCCATTCCATGCATTCCCAGATTTGGATGGACACATCCCTAGTGTGTCTGTATGCACCTAAGGGGGCTATATGACACACAGGTGTGGTCACAGTAATGGGTGGTGGTCATCACCACTGGTTAGTGTTATAGTGTAGCACTGGAAGGATCCAATTGATACTGGGTTCCCTACTACTGTGTGTCAATTGTCAGGACATCATCCAATGATTGCTTATAGTCATGCTGTTGAGGTTGTGTATACTACCAGACTGCAAATCATTGACTGATATTAACGGTATCTCCAGCAGCATAGTGTCAACCCATGTCATACACACGTCTACTCATGTTAGTACATAACTGTAGTAGAATGCATACTGGCCATTGAAAGATGCAATGGGATGTTAATAATGTGTACAACAGGGTATGCCACACATCCCATGTGTCCACTATGCACATACATCCAGACAGTGCGCACCCACCATGTTCACAGATGTACACTTGCTAATCTGTACTGCACACATCACACACATACTGTCCACTCGCTAACACATGCTGGCAACACATCACACATCAGCCAAGTGGCACATGGGTGGATAATACATACTCAGACCTAACAGTGGTGTAAACAATGCTACATTGACAAACAGAGCTCTGATGCATAATGTCTGCTCAGATATACCTACAAGGATGTAGTTAGACTGCCTTGTTGACAACTCGCTATTATTGCTACACTGCTATAGTGTCATCCTGTGCATCAGCACCATGTTAGCCTGTCCCTCCGTCAATAATGCAGATGACAGGAGGCGGCACAGGTATCATCATATGCACAGGGCATTTTGTTGTTTGCCAGAGCCTGACACTGACCCATCCAATCGACATGTCTGTGTGTGTGTGGGACAACAGTACAGCATGGGCCAATGTTGATGTAATGTGTGTGTGTATGTGTGAGCCCTAGTTGTTTGCTTAATATGTGTGTGTGTCTGCATGCACACAGCTCCACCATGTGGCTGCCATATATGGTAGTTTGTGGGACAGCCACAGACTGTACCTGCTTGGCTGTACAGATCACTGTCTCCAGCCACGGACACAGTACCTGTGCCTGGCAGGGGTGCTACGGATGGTATCGGGTACCAACCCTGACTGGGTAGTGTCATCAGAGGCAGAAGTATGATGACTGGACCCATGTCCCTGCTGGGACTGGCCAGAGCCACATGCACATGGTCTACTGGGATGGACAATGGACAGGCCAGCCCTACTGCCACTACGGGAGTGGCTGTGAGCTGTGGGCCATCCGCGACCACTGCCAGCTGTTACATTTGCTGGCATGCATCTGCATTGACGTCGCAACCGTCCCACATGGTCCTGGCTTGAGGAAGACATGTTGTGGAGGGCATCTATTGTCTCCACCCAACGTCTATCAATGACCTCGGTGTATGTCCGGATGGAACTGGCAAGGTCACGGATGCTGTCATTGATAGCAGTGTTATGTGCCCTCTGCACCCTAAGTCCATGCCTGGTGTACCGTTCCATACGTGCCTGAGCCTGCATTACAGCCCAGAACATAGTGGTCATCGTAAGACCTGTGAGGGCATGCCTGCCAGGGGCAATACGTCCAGTGATGCTTCCCCGAGAACCCCTGGACCTCCGCCTATGTGGTACCATTGCGGGTCTATGGCTATTGCTGCTGTGAGGGGATGCACGTGCCATGGGTATCACACTCTCCTGGTCAATGCCAACTATATGCTGTCCCTCCCCTATGGCCATTGGTGGTGAGGGATGTAATGGCAGTATGAGTGTGCGCATAGATGGGGTTGAACGCTGTGTACTGTTGATTGGTGGACCAACGACAGACCCTGTCAAATCTCCCTGTGCCAAAATACATGTGTCATCATCACCACTATCCGTGGCAGTGGCTTCAGGTCGCCTGCTGCTTTCGCCAAGCCATACCTCAGCACCTGTGAGAGGAAGACAGGAAACACACATTACGGTCTGTACATGCACATAGGTACACATGCACACATGAACACATGCACATATAAACACATGCACATATGAACACATGCACACATGAACACAGGCACACAGGAACACATGCACACTCCTCACTGCAGTAGATACACACACACAACAGTCTTCCAAATCATACTCAATACTGGTTGAAGGTGGGTGACAGTATCACAAGGCAAACAGTCACGCACTCGTGTCAGCATGCAGAATAAGTGTTGCTCAAGTCCATGCAGTGTGAGTGTAGACAGCCATAGTTGATGACAGTGTGCATGGCTGTGGTGCATGTGTGTACATGTTCAGTGATTGCCTACACCCTGGAACACAATGTGTACAAGGACATGACATTTATGTGTAAGTATTATAAGCTGTGCAATGTCCTGTGCACCATCACACACAGGTATACATACCATGGCTGCGTGTATTATCTGTGTGTCACATGGATTTCTATGTCTGATTGCCATGTCTATGTCTGTAGCAGATAATTGTGGACACAGGTATAGCACATGCATGCTGTGTACACACACGGGATGGGTGGTGCATGTATACGTGATGGGATACCAATCCTGGACATGCCCATTGTAACAGTTTGGGGTGTAGTACCATTAGCCATCATCATCATGCATCATGTGGTCACTCAAGGCCACTAAAGTGTGCTAGACCACGGCCTAGCAATCTGTACCTGCACCGCAGTGCTGTGGCTAAGTTCACAATTACACAGCCACGTTGCACAAGGGTGTGTGAGGTGTCCAATAGGGAGCATTGCCTAACATGACTGTGTTATGTGTTGAGGAGTGTTGCACAGCCCCATGCTAGGCCCCTACCCCTCAGATATGGTATGTGTGGTGCATGGATGGCATGTGGGATACTGAAGTGTGACCTGCCAGCGGGTGTCCGGTTACACTATGTGTGGCATGTTGAGGTGTACTGCGTATGACAAATGTGTAATGTTGTGTACATGTTTGTCAACTATGCCTATCCAATGTGCAGTACAGTGTTGCCACATTTGTGTCTGATGCTCTGTGCATTGCATGTGAATGAGGCAGCTACTGACATTACTGAGATGTTTCACATCTCACAGCAAACATGCACAGCATGCATTATGTGTAAGTGTGTTATGTGTACATGGCCTACACCTCATCTATGACATGCACAGTTCAATACCAAGTTTAAAGTGTTAACACACTCACCAGCATGTAACGTCTGCTCTGCTGTCACACCAGAGGGACCTGCAAGAATATGACAGTTTGTCAGTGGCCACACCTGTGGCATTGCTACTGTGAGTGTGCTAAACTACAGTAGAACAACAGGCATAGGTGTACAGATACTATTCAAATTATCAGTATTGCACACAATAGGCAGCACAACTGCTAAACAAAGTACACATGTTACACATGCATAATCTAACGATACAGGTAACAGTAGTCCACAGCTAGGGCATGTTACCTGCACGCTCCATGTCACTATGCTGGGTGGCTCCGGCCTCCATGATGACACATGTGTGATGTTGTTGTTGCTGTAGGCCAGGGGCCACCACACTTAGCAGCAGTTCCTCCACTCTGGTGAGGGGGGGTTGTATGGCCCCCCCACCACCTGTGGCAAGCTGTTGTCTGTGGATATCAGACGCACGCCACCGGACATGTCTGATTAAATCACTGCAGTGATGTTGTACCTGCTCATATGTCCGGTTATGCATTACCTATGTCATTTACCCGACTAACAAGTTCTTGCCACAGTGCAGTACGCTCCTGCTGGTGCTGGCTGGCCCTTGAAAACAGCAGGGTATAGTGCTGTACCAGGCTGTGGTGGATTTCCTGTTCCTCTGCAGTTGTGTAGCAGGGGTTCCTGTGATGAGCCATTAGCCTGGAAGACAAGGAAACGATATGTGTGAGCAAGTCATGTGGCACACTTAACATTATACAGTACAGATATCAGTTAACTGCCTTATATAGCATCTGTTCGTCTGTCAGAGGAATATCTGTGAATCTCAAAGGGGAGGCTACTGTCCACCTGTGTCCCATGTTCCCTTCTTACACCTTCAGTGTTAGTCAGGCAACCACCTATCTGGTAGTTAGTGGGTAAAGTGTTTTGGAATGGGGTATGGCACTGCAGTATCAACACTGGTGTTCAGTCCATGCCTTGGTCACCAGGCACCTGTTGCAATATGTCTGACCCTGTGTCTGCTCTCACTATATATATATATATATATATATATATATATATATATATATATTTATATACATATACATTTATATATCACTCTATATATACATATCTATATATATCTATATACATATATATATATATATATATATATATATATATATATATATATATATATATATATATATATATATACATATCTATATATATCCAGAGATATCCATATATGTATATATCTATATATATATATATATATATATATATATATATATATATATATCTATATATCTACATATCTATATATCCATATATGCATATATCTATATATGTGTATATACACATTCATATATATGTATATATATATATATATATATATATATATATATATATATATATATATATACACACATAAACACACACACACACACACACACACACACACACACACACACACACACTTGTAAACAGCCACTGCTGTACATATACATGCACATATATGCAGATATACTGGCCACCTTTCATGGTGGGAATATCAATTATGTAACAGTTGTGAGACATATACGATTATGTAATAATATTGCACAGTGTTGTGCAGAATGGTTTTCGCTATCCTCAGGCCATATAGCCGTAGAAGACCGCACTGACTGTAACTCAGTCCCACAGCATTCAACTACCACATGACATATACCTGCACTGCTTGCTGTTTTCAATGCCACACACTACAACCTACATAGATATGTGCACATAGCAACCTTCAAATACATATATAAGTCCAGCCTTCACTAACAGTTGCAGTATGTCCCTTGCCCTATGCACATCTGCATATACATATAGATAAGGACTGCTAACACATAAGGAGTGTTCACAGAATGTAGAGTACCCTTCAGACACTTCATTCAGATGCCAGCAAATACATCTGTGTTACATACCTTACCTTTGTATGTCTCACCTCAGTCTGTTGTACCTGTTGATTTTTTTTTTATTTTTATTTATTTAGGTCAGTGTCCTCCACAGCCTCTGTTTGTTTTAATTTTTGTTTTGGTTGGTCGGTGTCTCCAACCGCCTCTGTTTTTTTTTTTTTTTTGGTTTTGTCTCTCCAACTGTTTGTCTGTCTGTCTCTCTCGCTCTCTCTCTCTCTCTCTCCAGTTCCTGCAATGATATTATTGCATGTGTGGACAGCAGGTACAAGCTGCTTTTGTAGGTATCTGCACATGTGCATGTGATGGCCTCTGCACCAATTGGTGCCCACCATTTAGTAATTGCATGCAGCCTGCTGTGTGGTAATTGCAGTTCTCACTATGATTTCAGGACACTGCTATAAAATGATAGGTTAGGTAGGCGTAGGCCTTTCAGTTTTGCAAGGTGGGGACCATGCTTGTTTGCTGTGGGCACTGTCAGAAGGTTGGTATATGTCTCATATCTGCATGTTGTACTGAAACCTGACTGTTGCTTCTTCCTGTACACTCTTCTCAGTGTGTAAGTTTACTCACACCTCCTAATGCTAACACTGGATACATGGGAGTATGTACTTTCTTTTGGAATTAGGGAATTAACTGGCATACAACAGTAGTTATTGCAATGTATTCCTATGGCTTTTCTATTTTCCCTTTACATTCACTCCTTGTAATGCATGTCATATTTCTTTATTGCAATGTATTCCTATGGCTTTCCTATATTACATTCACTCCTTTTAATGCATGTTATATTTCTGTCCGTCTTGAAATGTATTGCTCTGGCTTTCCTATTTTCCCTTTACATTCACTCCTTTTAATGCATGTTATTTTTCTGTCTGTCTTGAAATGTATTGCTCTGGCTTTCCTATTTTCCCTTTACATTCACTCCTTTTAATGCATGTTACATTTTTTCTTGCAATGTAATGCTCTGGCTTTCCTATTTCACCTTTACATTCACTCCTTTTAATGCATGTTATTTTTCTGTTTGTCTTGAAATGTATTGCTCTGGCTTTCCTATTTTCCCTTTACATTCACTCCTTTTAATGCATGTTACATTTCTTTCTTACAATGTAATGCTCTGGCTTTTCTATTTCACCTTTACATTCACTCCTTTTAATGCATGTCATATTTCTTGCAGCACCAAGTTATTGTATATCTACTGTGGCTTAGTGGTATGTCATGCAGACTGGTGAGTCGAAGGTGTGGGGTTTGGGACTGATAAGGATATTTTATTTTGCTGCTGAGCAGTACAAGGGCCTTGTCATACAGAGTGACTAAGGCACTTTTAAGTAGTTGTAAGCGGGTTTGCGTGGGTTTGCGCGATGCTTAGCGATGCTTAGCTAAGCGCACACAAGCGCACACTCAAGCACTCACGTAAAGCGCTGCTAAACTTTGGGCAACTTTATTTAGCTGGGTAAAGCGCTGCTAAACTCTGGGCAACTTTATTTAGCTGGGTGAAGCACTGCTTAAATACTTATATCAACTCAAAATGGTCATATCATACCATTCAACATAACCTGCTGGTAAAGACCCATAGTACAAGATTTGTGTTATGGCATTCCTATTTTCCCTTTACATTCCCTCGTAGTAATGCATGATAATATTTATTACAGCACCAAGTTATTGAATATCTGCTGTAGCTCAGTGGTAATTCATGCAGTCTAGTGTGTCCAAGGTCCGGGGTTCGAGACTGACAGGGGTATTTTATTTTGCTGATGAGCAGACTATAGGCCTTGTCATACAGAGTGACTAAGGCACTTTTAAGCAGTTGTAAGTGGGTTTGCGTGAGTTTGTGCGACGCTTATCTATGCTTAGCTAAGCGCGCACAACAGCTGACTACTGCTTAAAAGTGCTTACTCCCGCTAACACCCACGCTAATTTCTTTTAAAGAAAAGAAAATGGGGAAATAGGAAAGTGGTGAAAAAGGGGACACAAAGAGGGTAGGACAGTAGGAAAACAAGCTCGGGATGTGCAGGAAGGATGTAGGGAAGGCCCATAGCTGCCCAATTCTTTACCAGCAACAGCTGTGTATATGTTTGAAATTTAGAGTGAGATTTGAAATCTTCCACCCCTGAGAGAGGGGTGAGGACAACATAGTATGTTGTACAGCCAATTGTAATTATCAGTTTACATGTTCAGCAGACGTGTGCAAAATGGGCAGCTATGTATGGGGCATAATTTTTTTGCTGGTACAGATTGCCCTTTTTTTTTTTTTTTTTCAGGTAAGAGTGGAATGTGAGGTAAAGGAAGTAGGAATATTGGGGGAAGTGGGTTGGAGAGGTTAACAGACAAGACAAACAAGACACATACAGGGGTGGAGTATGACGCATGTGGTGGGTAAACACAATTGACGGGGATGAATGTTTGGATATCGCAAGCCCATGAGCCCACAGATGGCAACAGTGGAACTGAGATCCCCACCCATGGGCAGTTACCACTGCACATTCACAGCCCATGCCGAGGCTGTGCTGGGGGCTGGATAGGAGGGGCAGGCACACCCGTGAGCTGCACCACTCTCTCCTCAAGCTGGCATAGGAGATCAGTCACAGAAAGCCTGATCTCACTACGCACCACAGCCCAGATCCTTTGGAGAGTGAGTGGAGGCTCTCCTCCGGCCATGCTTGCAGGGGGGAGGGGCGAGCCCCATTTCCTGCAGCGCTTCCACCTGAAGGTGGCACAGGGCCACCAGAGGAGGTCCCGGGCTGGGCACTGTTGCCAGGTGGAATTGCCAGATGAGGTGGGAAAGGTGGGTCCCCTGGGACCAGCCTTCCCAGTTGTCTTATGTTTAGCAGTATTTAATGGCATTTTGGGTTAGTAACAAACAACACCATTCCAAATTAGTTGTAACAGCATACATTAGTATTCCCATTAACCAAGTACACATGAATTCCAATCGTTGAAAAGCAAGCATAACACATGCATATTTAGAACAACAGTGGACATTCCAACAGCATGCAAGGTTGATTGGTGGCAACAGGCCATCAGGTTTGGATATGTGAACAGGGCACATGCATCAACGTACATGCAGATATGTATAAACCAACAGGACAAATGTCCATAGGAATTAATTGTGAATACACATACCCAGTTTGGTGTGGAATGGCATCATTTGTATACATAACATAGGGGGGTATAATATTACATTAACAACTTAAAATACCTATACGGATACTGTACATTCCTGCTAGATGCAGATATATATCCCCTGCATGTATTAGTACAGTTCCCTATATGTAACCTTAGAAATGTTAGTGATGGAGATGTTACTGCTACATTAATATACATTCCATTTGTATTCATATATGTTCATATCTGGCTGTGTTCAGGTAAAGTATCCTGCTACATTTGAACAGTTACGTACAATTCTAGCAACACACTGACATTTGTGGGATCACAAGCACAAGCTACTCATGTACTTCCAGGCTTTAGTAACATTTCTTACTGGGTTACAACAATCCTTTCCAGCTGACTCACTTATTTCATATGTCAGTATATACAAGGATGTATTCATGACTTGTCTGTCCTTTACTGATGGATTAGAACACTCATTTTCAGGCTGAAGCAGTTATCTGATATTACAATACAGATGGAAACTCTATTTGAGACTTGTTTACTCTTTATTAATGGATTACAATACTCTTTTTCAGGCTGCATCACTTATCTGATCTTAAATACTAGCAGAAGCTTTATTCTAGGCTTATTTGACCTTTATTACTGGGTTACAACACTGAACTGTCTCACTTATATTCTATAATAATACCAGCTGAATAATTACTAACCTGCCTAGTGGCGCAGCCTTACCAGCCTATCAGCATAGGCTTGCCCATTCGCAGAATGAACACCTGCAGCTGTGATATAAATGAAGGGATATTGGAACATACCTATCCATACTATAGGCTAGGATAGCATTTCTTACATACTTAATTACATGGATACTTACTCAGTAGTGGGGCATTGGGCATCTGATGGGCCTCCTGGATTAATCGGTTCAGTTGGTCCTCCTTTCGTCGCTTCAGGTCCGCATGGTGGTGATGGACCTGCTCACCAGTCCTAGGAATGCCTGTGGCACTGGTAAGATCATGTGCCAACTGGTTCCACGCCTCTGCCTTGTACGCTCCCCATTGAACCTGGCCCTGCGTGAGTCGGCCTTCATGTTGGTGGACTAGGAGCCAAAGCATATATCTGGACTCCTCAATGCCCCACCTTTGCTCTCTAAAGCGATTGCCCTCTCCGACACCTGCCATCCTGACTGCAAATGGGTACCACAATCAGTTATGGAGAGTATTCCCGCCGATGGGGCTTAAATATGCCGCATTTCCTGCACTTTTTTCTGATTGGCCATTTTTGAGAATTCTAAGCTGACTGCAGACCTGCTTAGTAATGGTTAATCTACCATTTCTAAGTATATGTATGCTAATAGTGGCTGTTTCTCCTAAGCTGTCATGGCTTAGTGGTTCTGTGCTTTGATTATGATGCACAGGGTCCTGGGTTCGAACCTTGTCACTCTTTTATTTTATTACTGTCTAGACAGGCTAGGGAATGTGGCTGCATTTAAGCAACCTAGCTCTATGTTGCTCCCCGCTGCCCTACCGTGCCCTGGTTGGCGCGGCACGCATGTCCGCGCAAACACATTGCGCTGGGTAAAGCGCTTTTAAACTTTGGGCAACTCTGTTTAGCTGGGTAAAGCGCTATTAAATTATGGGCAACTGTTTAGCTGGGTAAAGCGCTATTAAACTATGGGCAACTCTGTTTAGCTGGGTAAAGCACTATTAAACTATGGGCAACTCTGTTTAACTGGCTAAATCGCTATTTAACTATGGGCACCTGTGTTTAGCTGGGTAAAGCTTTGCTTAACAGCAGGCTATTCTATATCTGGGTCCTTTAAAAATATATATTTTGTTCACTGATACATTTGGCCATGTCACTGCTTTTAATAAAATTTTAATCATATTTGTCTGGTATTATTTCAAATACTGATTTAAAACATAAATAAGAAGGGGAGTGGTGGGACTCGAACCGTGAATGCCTTCTCTTTGTGCATACACTCTACCATTACGCTATTGCTATTTGGATTAATTTGCATAAGTAGTTCTTATATGCTCTTCAATGTCACAATTGCTAACTGTGGTTAAGCAATGGGCACACCCGTGCAAACAAGCGCAAATACGGGCAGCTATATCGTGGATTTAAAAAAAAATATTTTCCATTTTATAACTCTGATGGGGGTTTACAGTGTCAGAGAGTGTGGTGTTGGGTGCATGTACATTTGAGCGGACTCGCTCTTGTCTGTTGACATTATGCTTTTTAAAACCTTGCAGGGGCGTGGATGTTTAGACTGCTGGGCAGTTGGACATGCCCCCTGCTTGCCTACTCAGTCCGTGTAAGAGTTACGGATGAGTCAGCGTGCCCTCATGAATATTCATGGCACACTGATTTCATACCGTTCAACTCCAGCCTCTGAGTAAGACATATTAAGTCTTACAAGGAGGTTTCGTGAATCCGGCCCTAGAATTAATTTGGCAGCGCCAACTGGATGCTTGCCACTACCCTGGCTTAAATGATTTTATATCTATTTTATGTATTTTAAAAACTAAAAAGTTTGGCCAAGTAACCTTTTATATGCTCTTCAAATACTTTTATATATTTTTACATTTTATACTATTATTATTATTAAAATATAATCTTTATATGTACTGTACTTTTTACAACTACTTATATGTATTTACATCTATACCTATTTGATGTATGTATGTGTGTGTATATATATATATATATATATATATATATATATATATATATATATACATACAGCATTATTTATACATTTGATTATATTGTAAATGTGATTTTAGTGCTTTTGTCATTTATATATATATATATATATATATATATATATATATATATATACATATTTATAAGTGTTTGTTTTTAGTTCCATTCTTCTTAGTCTTTCTAGTTTTTATAGAAGGAACTAATCTTATTAACTTTGTAACATAGTGTAAAATGTATATAAATTGTATTTAAACTGTGCCTATTTAGCGACTGCAACTGAAGGGGGTGATAGAGAGGGGAAATGGACCAATCCAAAGTTTTATTCTAACTAAGTGCACTATTTAAATGCATTTTTCACTGTTTTGGTAACTTGTCTGAGGAAGTTTCGTAATTTCATGGGATGAAAAGCAGTTTATTTAGTGTGTTGCTTTACAACATTAAAACTTTCCTAAGTTTATAAGGACGTGGCTTGTTTCCATTTGTGGGTGTCTTGTTGCCATTTTGTGATATAAAGCCAGGGTACATTTTTGGCTAGGCTTATATAGGCCCTAGGGCCAATAGCCTAGTACCTACCTATGAACCTACAAATTGCGTGTTATACCATAAAGCATTTTCAATTACTGTTGTATGTAATAATAATTACAATGTAAAAAGAGAAGAAATGCTGGATAAAACCAAGCTTAAGTTAATGTACTGCAATTTGGTGTTGTTGAGGTGGGGAGGGGGTGTAAATAGATAATATGTAGAGTTGATATGTTTTTTTCTTGCATTTGCATAATACAATGTCTGGATTAAGACCCTTGGCTTAATCTAATAACACATTTTTATGTAAGTACATGAGAGAATGCTGAATGAAAAAAGAAGTTATGTTCTTACCATAACATTCCATGTTTGTTGTCCTTGATCTCGCCTTCCTTCTTGTTGGTTGGGTTCAGGGCCAACCTTTGGCTCTGACTCAGCTGTATTCTAAAGCTCAAGAGCTTCTACTGGCTCGAGACTAGACCCTATCCCATCATGCGTAGCGCTAGTTACCCAGATCTCATTTGTGATAACCCATAACACTAGACCACAATGTGCAGATATATAAACTATAGACATATATAACAAATATATATATATATACATATATCAGAAAAAAAATCAAGCCATTAGTAGAAATTCTTATTCTATCCAGCTCATAAGTCAGGAAGGTAATCAAGTCCATATAGCCAAAGATGGATAACTCCTCTTGATCCTCCAGGAAGGGGAACAGGGGTGGGATGCAAGAAAAAAGGCGAGATCAAGGACAACAAACATGGAATGTTATGGTGAGTACATAACTTCTTTATGTTATGTTGTCCCTATCTTGCCTTCCTTCATGTTGGTTGGGACTGTGCCCCCAGCACCTTCTTCTTGGGTAGCTCACTGGAATATACTCTTCAGGACTGTGGAACTAAAGGATGCCCTGTTCCGGGAGGCCACATCTACTTTGTAATGAGTAATAAAAGTATGGGGGTTAACCCACGTAGCTGCTGCACAAACTGAGTCTAAAGGCAGTGTGGCCTGAAAGGCAGTGGAGGTAGACAAAGCCCTGGTTGAGTGTCCTCAAATTTTTCCTGGTAGTTATTTGTTCTGCGAGTTATAGACGTAAGTAATGGTATCTGAATTCTATTTTGACAAAGTCACTTTCGATACTGAAGTTCCCTTTTTGTTTTCTGCAAAGGATACAAACAATTGGCCAGATTGTCAGAATTTCTGAGTCCTGTGCAAATAGAAACATAATTGTCTATGAACATCTAGTTGGTGGAGTTTATACTCTGCCTTGTTGCCATTGTTAGGATAGAACACTGGTAGTTCTATCAATTGATTCAGATTGAACTCTGAGCAAACCTTTGGTAGAAAGGAAGGGTTGGTCCTGAGAAAAACCCTATCTTTGCGGAACTTAAGTAAGGGAGTCGAATGGAAAGGGCTTGTAATTCTGATACTCACTCTCCTAGCTGAGGTAATGACAATCAAGAAAATCGTTTTTCAAGTCAAAAATTTTAGAGCACAAGAACTAGCAGGTTCAAATGGAGGAAGAATCAAGGCAGCTAGAACTAAATTTAGATCCCAAGGCGGAAGTGGTTCTCTTATTGGGGGTCTCAAAATGATAGTACCCCTCAGAAAAGCTTTGCATAGACTGCGGGACATAACATTGGAACCCATTTCACCCACATGAAAGTTGGAAATAGCAGCCAGCTGAACTCGGATAGTTGCTGGTGTTGCTCCTTGGTTAAAAGTTTCAGCTAGGAATTCTCGTATCTTTGAAATGGGTGCAGTAAAAGGATCAATATTATTTTTGACAGCCTAACAAGAGAACCATTTCCATTTGCTAGTATACAGTTTCCTCACAGAGGATTTGTGAGAGGAGATAAGAATATGTTGTACAGCCAGGAGATGTCAGGAAGCCTGGTTAAGCTGGGAAGTGGAGGAACCAAGCTGTCAGCTGGAGGGTCTGTAAGGAAGGATGGAGTGTGCCCGACTGATGCATCAGCAGATCCAGAGCTGGGTCCAGGATCCAAGGCTCCTCCAGAAGATGGGGCCATAGAAATGGGAACCAGATTTGACGAGGCCAGTAGGGGGCAATGAGGATTAGCTTGCAACCCACTGATTTTGCTTTCTGAAGAACCTTGGGAATCAGAGGAAACAGGGGAAAGGCATACAGAAGTCCTGGGGGCCAATCATGAACAAGTGCATCCCTGGGTAACTGTCCCAGTGAGGGGACTAGGTGGAAATAGCTGCTGCATTTGGCATTGATGGATGCGGCAAAAATATCACAGCAAGGCTAGCCCCACTTGTGAAAGATCTGGTTCACAATGTCCTGATTCAGGGACCACTCGTGAGGCATAAGTATAGCCCTGCTTAGCTTGTCCGCTATCACGCTGGATTTCCCCAGATGTGGGTCGCGATTAGAAAGCATTGGGAGGACATCGCCATACTCTTAGGGCCTCTCAACATAAGGGGTAAGATCTGTTGATTTACCATACCACTGACATGTTGTCCATCTGAATCGCAGTCATCCCCGTCGGGAGAGAGCTGTGAAGTGCTTGCATTGCCAGGAGAACCGCTCTCATCTCGAAGACATTTATGTGCAAATGGTACTCGTGTTGTTGCCAAGTTCCATGAACAGTCTGTCCCAGATAATGCCCCCCCACCCTATCTGGGAAGCATCCATGGTCACTAAGGCCACTGGTTGGGGGAGCACAAACGGTCTGCCTATCATCAGCTGGGTGGACTGAAGCCACAATTTTAGGTCCTTCTTGCAGGTCTCCGTGATGAGAATTTTGTGGGACATGGGTAGATCTTGCATGGACCACTGAGCAAACAGGAACCACTGCAATAACCTCATGTGGAAACCTGCCAAGGGAACTAGAGTTATAGCTGCGGCATTGAGCCCCGGACTTTCAGAACAAATCTTGCTCGAGTCTTTTTCCTCCCGATTAGAGTTGTAACTTGGTGTCGAATGGTCGACCCCCTCTCCTGATGCAATTTTGCTATCATGTCTTTGGTGTTCAGATCTGCTCCTATAAATGTAATATATTGACAGGGCAACAAGGCAGACTTTTCATAAGTTTATATTGATGCCTAGCTGAGAGCAGAGGCGTACTGTGGTGTCCCTTGTCTCGGTTAGTTGATGCTCGGTGGTGGCAGTAAGGAGCCAGTCGTCCAGATATGGAAACACCCGGAATCATAGATGCCTCAGATGAGCTGTGACTACTGTCATGCATTTGATGAACACCCTGGGGGGCTGTGGTGAGGCCAAAGGGCAGAACTCTGAACTGGTAGTGATTGGTTCCCAGACAGAAGCATAGAAATCTCCTGGATCACCTGTCCATCTTGATATGGTAATACGAATCCTGGAGATCGATGGAGCACATCCAATTGTCCTTTCCCACAAAGGGAAGTATGGACTGCAGTGTCACCATCTGGAACTTTGGCTTTTTGACAGACTTGTTATGACTGCTGAGGTCCAAAATTGTTCTCCAGTCGCCTGTTTTCTTTGGTACTAAAATGAACCTTGAGTAAGTTCCGGATCCGATTTGGTCTGCGGGGACTTCTTGGATGACTCTTTTTCTTAGCAACTTTTGAACTTCTAGGGTTGCTTGTTCCCTCAGACTGGGTGGCACATCTGGGATGGATTTTTGTTTTTGGGGAAGGGGTAGCATGGAGAAAGGAATAATATATCCCCTGGATATTATCGACTTTACCCATGTGACTTCTATGATATCTTGCCAGGCTTTTGGGTACAGTGACAATCTTCCCCCAACTGCCTCCAGAGTTGGACATGCGGGCCCCTTTCAGGAGCACTGGAAGGGCCTCCCAGAGAATGCATCTCTGTCACCCTGACTCTGCGGACCCCCTCTGTTGCAAGGGTGGTGTCTCCCATTATTATTCCCCCCTCTACCCCGGGGGGAATAATCACCATGTGCATCAGGTGAAGCTCCCTGGGATTTCCAGAACCACATTTTTCTGCCCTTTTGACCCTTAGGGTAAGGTCTAAAATGTGCAGAAAAAAGTACTCACATGGCAGTGAGAGTCTTGCCATTCTGCTTGCACCTAGAGTCTCTTTTACCTTAGGACGAAACAACGACGAACCATCAAAGGGAACATTGGTAAAGGAGGACTTGAAAGGCTCCGTAAATTGACAAAGGTGCATCCAGGAATGCCTCTGTAAGGTGACTCCTGTGCCTGCAGCTCTGCTTGGTCCATCGGCTGCATAGGAGATAAGCCGCATGGAGGAGTTAACTACCGAAGATAAGTTCGCAAACTGAGACGCAGACTTATCTGCAGCTCCCACAGCTGTAGGATCCTGTAGGGTATCTCCTAGCTCTTTCAGGAGATCCCATTGAAGATGGGTGAAATTGGATAGATAATTCAGTGAACGAGAGTAAAGGCCACTGAAGAAAAGACATTCTTCCCATATCTGTCCATCATATGGGACTCTTTGTTTGGCGGATGGACAGATGTAGAAGTCTCTGCTAATTCCTTCTTAGTGGCAGCTGCCACCACCATAGCATCAACTGGCACACCCTTGGTTAGGAAGGATTTGTTATCTGGGGCCATTATGAATTTATTGGGCCTCCGCGGAACTGGTTCCATCAATTCTGGAGAGCTCCATGCCTTTCAACTTAAGAATTTCCAGGATGTCTGAGAATTAGACATCCTCAGAGGGGGAACATGGGAACCCTTCTGAATCCTCCAAGTCTGTGTCCGATGTCAGAGACTCAGGGAAGTCCACATGCTTCCTCTTACATGTCTTCTTCCAAGGGATCTCCTTAGGGGATGCTCTGGGGAGGTTTTAGAAGAGGGGGTCACCCAATGGGGCGTCCTGGGGCACTGAATCCCTGTATTTAGAATGGAGGGGTGGAGAGAGGGAAAACACTGGCTTCATTGGGGATGGAGTAGCTGAAGCCAAGGGAGGAGTTGTCTGAGAGGACAGCACACTCCTCATCACCTCAAAGGCACCACGCACTCCTGGCCCAAGAGTGTCCCTGGCTCTGAAGAGTCGAGAGAACTCTCCTGCACTGAGGGTGATGGATCCGAGGCTGATGTGGGAGCCGAGCTCACCTGCACCAAAGCTCCAAGAGGGAGAGTGGAGTCAGACAAGGGTCCAATGCAACTCTCCCCCTCAGAGCCAACGAGGGAGTGTTGGCATCCAGATCTCTCGATAGAAGGAGTTATTGAGGAGATCAGAGCGGATGTCAA
Organism: Protopterus annectens; assembly: GCF_019279795.1. NCBI lineage: Eukaryota > Metazoa > Chordata > Ceratodontiformes > Protopteridae > Protopterus > Protopterus annectens. Next base: position 837,769,833 of record NC_056737.1, read on the forward strand.
AACTGAGAGACCGGAGGTCTTCGGAACCAATGATTCCACCACAATGACTTCCATGCACTCCGAGCTCAGGTGAGTCAAAGGAGGAATAGACAACCTGGGGGGGTATAGTAGTCGGCTCCACATCCATACGGGCTGGGCTTGATAATATTTTGGCGAGAGCCAGTGTCCTGAAAAGACTCCTGGACAATCTAGAGGAGAGGGTAGATGATCGGTGACTGCCTGCCACACACTGTAGAAGTGGTGACTGTGGAGCGGACTGCACTGGTTCCAAGGAAGGAGATCTAGTCCTTTTATGACTCCTAGATGGTTCCGAGGACACTGATGGAACTGCAGGACATAAGGTCTTTTTCGACCCGAGAGGTTTCGGTTCCGATGAACTAGTAGATTTCTCTTTGTGTCTCGACAGCTCTGAAGTCAGAACCGACGGAGGTGTCAGTTTGAGGGATTTCCCTGGCTTACTGGCCTGATTCCCTTCCACCCAGAGTTTCAAAAGGCCCTTTCAGTAAACCTCACAGAATAAGCTTGTTTCTGCACTCCTGCAGGACTCTGGTGCTGAAAGCATGACAAATAGAACATGAGTCCTGCTGGTGCACAGCTCCCAGACAATAAACACAACTCGTATGTCCATCAGTCAGGGACATTTTTTGGGAGCACTAGTCACATTTTTTGAATCCAGAAAGTTTGGATTCTTTGGGCGCTTCTTTGGACATTATCACAGCAATAAACACAATACAGTAACGTACAATACATTGAAGTTACAGATATCAGGAACAGGAAATCTACAACTCTACAAAAACCACTAAAAAACTATAACTTTTTTTTTATACAGCAAAAACAGAAGGTAACGGAAGGGGGAGAGCCTCTAAGTTAAATGACAACTCCCCTGACCAAGGAGAGCCTCTAACTTAAAAAGCTACTCCTTATCAGAAAGGGAGAAGGAAGGAATAAGGGGAAGCCCTCTAACTTGAAATGGGCTAAGAGCAAGGGGAAATCCTCTAAGAAAAAATGGATTTGAAATGGAGAATAGGTCTGAAGAAAAAATGATGGTCTAAAACAGCAGCAATAACAACCAGAAAACGGAGATAGGGAAGCTAAACAAACACTACTAATCTACAGAAAGAATCCTGAAGAAATATCAAGATTTAAATACAGAATATGATAAGAAAATTCAAAACTTAGCCTGAGCCAGTATGCAGCAATCTTGAAGCTTCAAGCAGCAAACAACATCAGGGTAACTAGCGCTATGCATGATGGGATAGGGTCTAGCCTTGAGCCAGTGGACACTCTCGAACTTTAGAATATGGCAGAGTCAGAGCCGAGGGTCAGCTCTGAACCCAACCAACAAGAAGGAAGGCAAGATACGGAAAACATAATATTGAACATTTTTCCTTTAGCAGATAAATGTTCAGTGGGAGTTGAAAAGTCTGCAGCTGAGGACAACTGTACATTTTGTTCTTATTTTTTCATGGAGACAAGCTGACTACAGGGATAGGCAATACAAATCATACCACTTTTTAAGGCTAAACGTTAGTGTTTTCTGAAATTATGAGTACTGTTTTTCTCATCTAGGTGGGGAATAAAGAAAAGACAAGAACACATAGCAATAAGTGCAAATAAGAGCACAGGCTGTAACATTCTAACCTTAATTTTAGGTTAGGTAATGCCTGTGGGTACAGCTGTCAATTTGGTACAACTGTTCCTATCAGTTGGGTTAAACTTCATTACTTAAAGATGTAAATAGTTTTGTTTGTTTTAAGTTAATAGGTTCTGGGAGGTATTTTTGAGGATTTTCTGTAAAACAAAAAGTCTTGCAAAATGTTAGTGACATTTAAAAAAAGTTGTCATATATAATTTGTGGGACTGCCAACTTATAATGGCTACACAATCCATATTATTTTGGAATGTTAATAGCCTCATAGGTATAGGCAAAGAAAGAGTATTGAATTATATTAAGGCATGCAGAGTGCAAATAGCAATGCTACATGAGACACATTTGGAAAGACGTAAGCATGTACATTTGATAAAGAAAGGATTTCAGGCAAGATATTCAGTAGAGTGTCAGGGACAAAGTTAAAGGGGAGCATTTTATACTAATTGCTAGAGGAGCTCCAATAGTGATAGAAGAGGAAAAAACATAATAAAGGTAGATATGTGGTAGTAAGGGGCTACTGACAAAGGAGAAGGATTACACTGGCACCTATTTAAATTCCACTTAAACGTATTATGGAGCCTAAGAGAATTTGGGGAAAATTATCATGTTTCAGCAGGGAATGTTACTTATAATTGTGGACCAGAATTTGATTTGCAACAGTGAGGATGTAGCTGGGGAACTAGAAGGGAAAAACATAACAAAAGTGGGTAGATGTCTGAAGAAATTTATGAAAATGTTTGGTATGGAAGACATGATTTCAGTAGTAGGAACTTGAAGAATACTTACATATTATTCATCAAGGTACAATAACTGAGCTAGACTAGACAAATTTTATTTCACAGGAGTGTGTGCATTTAATTGAAAGCTTCAACACACATCTAATACGCATTTCAGGTTATGCACCAATAACAACTAAGAGAAAAATGCAGGGTAATGAAGTTAAAATGAGACACTGGTGCTTCCCCACCTACCTGTTATAGATTGAGGAATTTAAGGAATGGGTAGTGGAAATTGTTTGAGAATTATTACTGAATACAGAAATTTCTTCAGAAGGTATAGCTAGTGAATGGGATAAAATTAAAGTGGAGTTTAAAAATAGGGTAGAAATAAAGACAGAACAATATGGTTAAGAAGTAAACTATTGAGAGAGGCTGACAAAGGTTTAAGTATTACAAAATAAGAAGAATCTCACAGAATAACTGTAGAGTGCTAAATAGAAAATAAGGGAGTATTTGTATAATATGCATGAATTTAGAAAGATTGCTGTTAAGCAACTGTTTTTTGATAACTCCAGAGCACAAAAACACTTAGCACAATGACTTAGGCAACGGAAAGTAGAAAAGGTTGTTGCCACACTAAGGGAGCCTATAACAAAAAATAACTAGAGATCCTGTAGATGTATTAGAGAAATTTTCTGACAATTTGTATAAAGCAGAGAAATGTGGAAATCAAGAAAGAATGCAAATGGAAACATTTATGGAAGACTTAAGTATGTCAAAGTTAGAGGTAGACACTGTTCAATAATTAACATCTAAGATAGGAGAGGTATACTATAATAATGTGGAATTGCACTAACGTGAAACTGGGATGGTCGAATGCATGCATCCAGTTTCTGTAATGCCAAAGTGTTCAAATTTACTTTAGCAAATTTGAGTGTGCATTCTCTGATATGAGGTTGACATTATGAATGGAGATTGCGGTACAGTGTGGATTGGGAAATTTACCCTTTTCCTCTCTGTAGTGCGATCTCGCTTGCCCCCCCCCCCCTGGAAAATGTAAATGCAAACATGGAATTTTGATTCCGGAAGTAGGGCAATTTGAATGTTGTGGTTATGTTCAACATGTTGACAGTTTGACATTACCATTTCCAAGGTCCTGATTCAAATATTTTAGCAAAAATGTTGTGCCTTTCAACATTATGATAGCAAACCAATTGTACATGACCATTTTTATATCATCTCCTATCAATTTACAAGTCTTAAGGAATAGATGGTATTCCTGTGGATGTTTGGAATCTAGGAGGGAAGAGAGTGATAAAGATCTGGAAGGTGTTTTAACAGTATTTTAAAAGGAGGGGGCACTAGTATCTTGGAAGGTAGTGTAGTACCTAAAGACAGTAAAGACCCATCAGATCCAGTGTCATATAGAACTATTTCAATTTTAAATCATGGTTATAAAAGTGTTTATGTCTACAATAGTTAAAGAATGGTAGAGGTGTTGCCAAACCAATAGATATGGATCAGTGTGGTTTTGTGGAGGGGATGCAAACATTTGACATTAATAGAATGATGATGATCTAGTGGGAAACAGAGTGTAAGAAAATACTATTTCTGGGTCTTGATGCAGAGAAAACATTCAACAGGGTAAGCTGGGATTTTATGAGTAGGGCAACGGAAGCAATAAGGTTAATCAGGAAGATATGTGAAGAATTGGGGGAGGGTTCCTTTCTGACAAGTTCCATCTGAACATAGGAACCAGGTAGGGGTTCTTTTCCCTTTATTTGCTTTACATTTAGAGCCATTGGCACAGAAAATAATAGACTCAGAAATTCAAGGATATAATTTGTATGGTAATCAAGAAAAATTGGCTTTATTTGCAGACTATATTATTTTGCACCTGATAAAACCAGAGAACAGCAGCTCAGTGTTGAGACAGTTTCAAGTCTTTTGGGGATATAAAAAGTAAGAAAGATGAAACAAAGGCTATAGCTGTACACTATGTACCCACATATGAATTGGTCCAGTAATGCCCATATTTATGGAGTATGATAAAATTAAGTATTTAGAAGTATGTATTAAAAAGGATTCTGTTATGGCATTTAGGATATGTGGGAAGAGACTAAACAAAAGATAATATAATTAACTGAGAACCTGGAAGTTCTTGTTTATGGATAGCAAGAAACGAGCAATGAAACAATTTTTTAGTCTCTTTAGAATTATATACAGCTCAGTTGTATTTTTTTTTATCAGCCAGAGAAGAAGTTGTGGACAATAATTAGGAACTGAAGGAATTTATCTGGAAGAGATGAGGGCAAGAGTCAAGTGGGATAAGCTGTTCCTCCAACAGAACAAGGTGATTACATGATTTGAAGGGCTATTTTAGAGCTAGACAGTTAAGGCTCATATACATAACATAAGCAGTAGGTTATACTTCAAAGTGGAAAGATATTATGATGATGATGATGATGCAAGGGGGAAGTTCAAGAAATAGATTTTGGATGCAAATCCTTAAGGAGAATAACAATGGCCATACAGAATATTATATTCATAAACTAGCAGAAATTATTCCAATAACTAAGCCAACATGGGAATGGAGAAAGGAAATTCAGCAGATAGGGATGACTGCCGTTAGGTAATAGAATGGGATAAGGCTGCTTTTGTGGATTATATCACACTGTGATTTTGGTTTTATTGCCTTTGTCAACATTGTCGACAGAATATATTATCGTCTGACATTTTGATATGAGACGTGACAGTGGGGACTCAACACTAACAGGTTATTCAAGGTGGAATTATGGATATTCTTTGAAGAATTCATGACCATTTTGTACAGCTTTTATTACATCTCCAGCTTGTGGGCAATATGTATCATATTTAGTGTGTGGACAACACGCATTATATATGGTTGGCTGAGGCCTTAATCATTCTATTTTGAGTTACTAAACACTACTTTGTGAGTCAGCAAGAGTGGAAGTACTAGATCAGTGAACAAATTTGGAACTTTCCTTTGTCTTTCATTCCTTTGAGCTGGGTACTTATAACAGTTCCAAGGTCTATTATAATTAGTGTTTGGATTTGAGACTTTGTTCCAGGAGATTGGGGCAACGTGGACTACAATATTGTTTCAACTATTGTTTGGATTTATTGGGAAATTTGTTATGGGGTCTGATGTATATTAATGCACAACATATGATTTGCTTATTTTTCAACTATAGATTTAGCGTGTGGGCGATACGCTATTATATGGTGGGCAGAGATTATCCTTTTATCAAATTTGGTGTACTTGGATATCTTCATTCAGTCAGCTGGAGTTGGGATACAACAATAGCTCAATTGTATTGGGCTCTTGGTGACTTTTTTGAGAGACTGCTGCTTTCTGATTTTTCTCAAAGTCGCACAAAATAGTGGGCATTGCATTTGAGGTTCAGACTTTGGTTGACTGTATTGAGGCAATGTAAGCTCACAAGTTCTTTTTATTTTCGATTTGTAAATCGGCTGTATGTTTTTTTAAATGTGTGGCCTTTTTTCTATCGTTATGCAACATATGTTTTGTGCATTTTTCTATTTGAAGTGAAGGCCTCGGGGAGCTTTATGACTATATGACACTAAGTTGTATTAACATTGGGTAAGGGCTGGGGTCCTTTAAGTGCATGTTACTAATTTGAACAAGTTTCAATACTGTTTTCCTAGTAGGACTTGTACTGTTTCTTTAACCATTTATATATGTCTTAATCGACTCAATTTTCAGGTTTTGGATTGTTTAGATTGTGGTAATAACTGCTTTGTTGGCATTAATATTTATGTCCATTCATACCAGCTTTGGTGTCTGAATGTTGAGTCAACAGATTGGAAACCCTTTAGGTAATAAGTTTCAACCATTATTGATATACAGTCTATAGGTCTCTCACATATATATATATATATATATATATATATATATATTTATATATATAGATGGAATTCTCTATTATTTACAACTATTGAGATCTATATTTTGGGTTAGTTATTTTCATTGACTACATTCAACATAGATCTTATCACTATTCTTAAAGGACTATCTATTGATAAAGACAACACTTACATATTTACATCTTTAGCTATTAATCAAGTGGATAATAGGACAGTTAAAATTACTAAAGAAGAGTGTTGTATACAGTTTGATAACATTTATAAAAAAATGAAGGCATTGAGGTCCAGTGTTTGGCATAGTAGGCTGTTTTCAGCATACATAGAAACAAACATTACACCTAGGGGGTCTAAGGATTAGACTTAAACCCCTTGTTGGCCAACCTGATCCAGAATTGCTGGAGGAATGGCCTAAAATACAACAAAACTCTACAATGGAGTTGATAGAGCCTTGCAAACTTTCTATCGGCGTAGAATCGATATTTTGAATACCGAAGTATTACAAATGTGTCAGGATGCTAAAAAATGGGAGAATGAACCTGAATATAAGGAATGTTTGAGTAAATTAAGTAGTGATTTATTAACCATGGAAAATGAGTTCAAGTCCAAGAAAATCAATAAGTTTAGAAGGGATCAACAGGACTACAACTCAGGGAACCATTTTGAACAATCTAGAAAAGTTAAGTTCATTACCAATAGAAACCAGGTGCCCAGATCAAAAAGGAAAAGAAAGTCTATTCTTAAGCAGCCTTGTAGTGACGGGTCTGGGGAAGATTTTTCTTCCCATACTGACAATGAGTGTGAAAATTCTCAAAGGTCACCAGTTCACAAACGAAATATTTCTAATGAGATGGTTTGTAATAAGAAAGCCCCTTTAGGTACAACAGGAAATGGAGGGGGCGGCAGCAGAAATCATAAATGCTGAGGTTACTATAGAGACAATGTTACAACTGCTGGAACCAAAATTGTTAAACAATGTCGTAAATATTTCTTCAGCTATTTTATCAGAGAATGAGTATAAAATGCTTAATAAAGCTCTCAACTATATACCCAGCTTTTGTGTGTCTTGAGTATGATTTTGTCCAGGATCTATTATCTTTTTGTAGACTTTTGAACCTTAAGATTTTCTTTGGGGACAATACAACACAGCAGGTTTCAAAAGAATGTGGCTTTAAATTTCATGCTTCTAAGTTTGTGCCACCAATGAATAAATATGTAGAAACCTTTCAAAAATGTGTGCTCCAGGAACTACATTCTATTAATAATAGTGATCATGGTTTTATGCAAGATAATCTGGAGACTGGTGAAAAAGAAGCTTTCTTTCAACTTAAAAGTAGGAAAGATTTGGTGACAGTACAAGCAGACAAAGGGGGTTCAATTGTTGTGATGAATTGGTCAGATTAGGAGAAAGAAGGCAAAGGACAGCTTTGTGATGCTAGATTTTATACGCATCTCTTTAGAGATCCGAGCTGTAAGTTCAAGGCTGAGATTGATGGGTTTTTGGAACTTGCCAAGAGTGAAGGCATTATTGATGAACAAACCCTTTATCATCTCAAGGTTACTGAACCATCTTTACCTTATCTCTATTTTCTTCCCAAGATACACAAGGGCCTCAATAATCCTCCGGGACAACCTATTGTGTCGGGTCGTGGGTCTCTTACTGAGCCCATCTCTATATATCTTACAAAATATCTTAAACTCTTATTACAAGGTGTTAGAGCTAGAATTAAGGACACAACTGAGTTTCTTAACATCATTGATAATTTCCAATTAGAGGACAATTGGCTCTTGTGTAAATTGGATGTGACATCACTGTATACTAATATCCCCCATTGGGCTAGACTCATGGCATTGGAGTTCTGGCTTTCAGAACTGGAATTATACAAACCTGGTTTTCAACACCTTCTTACTAGGTTTGGTAGAACATGTGTTAACTAAAAATGTTTTCCTCTTTAATGGCAAATTTTATTTGCAGACTAAAGGTACCACAATGGGGGCTGCTTTTGCCCCTATATACATGGACCTTTTTATGGGATACTTTGAACATCATGTTATTTATGATAGGAATCATAACATCTGGATGAGATGGATATTTGGGGTAGGTACCTGGATGACTGCTGGATGGTTTGGATATCTGATGTGACATAATTACACAAATTTGTCAACTACTTGAATGAAAATAAATGGGGTATCCATTTTACTGTTGAAAATAATAAAAAATCTATCCCCTTTTTGGATGTTTTGGTGATAAAACAACAAGATGATTCTTTGGCTAGTACAGTATATAGGAAACCTTTTCATTCCAATTCATTGTTGCACGCCTCCAGCTGTCATCCAGGTCACATTACGCGCAATATCCCAAATCCCAATATATGAGAAATAAGAGAATATGTTCTCAACCAACTGATCTCACTAGGTGTAATAATGATCTTACCAACAGGTTTACTGAACGTGGATATTCAAACAGGCATTTATTCCAGACTAAGACCATTGTAGATGGTATGTCTAGGGATCAATTATTAACTTATTGTGAGTTCAGGTCTGGTCAAAACCCTAAAATTAGATTTACTACAACTTTTGGTAAAAATGTTACCTCTTTTACCAGGGTTATACATAAATATTGGGACATACTATGCACTGATGAATATCTAGCTAAAATATTGGATAGTAGATGTTATTTTTCCTACAGGAAAGGAACTACCTTAGGGGGCATTTTTAGTTACTACAAAAAACATCCATCTGGTGACTCCTATAACAACAAAATACAAATGTCCATAGGGGGAACTAGGCCACGTGGGTGTTTCCCTTGTGACCACTGTACACTTTGTAAACATGTTCTAAAAACCAAAGAATTTTCAAGCAAGAATACACCAAAAGTTTTTGATATTCGTATTCTATCCAATTGCAATAGCAGTTGGGTGAGTTACCTTGCGGAGTGTCAATGTTCAGCCTTTGATATAGGCCAGACTTCTAGGTCCTTTAAACTTAGATTTTCTGAACATTTGAGTAACATACGCAACAAGGTAATCACCAATGCCTTCTATAAACATACCCAAGTCCACACAACTGCTAGATTTACATTCACCATTATCGACAAAATTTCAGGTTTAAAATTTTCCAAAAATAAATGGCATGAAATTTTAAACAAGAAAGACAAAATGTGGATCATACATTTAGGGGGTCTTTCTCCCCCAGGCACGACTTTGAGTTATAATGGTTTATATATTTTTAATTTTTTTATTTTATATATGTATATTCCTTTTATTATGGCTGTATGCATGTATATAGATATATATATATATATATATTTACATATACATATAGTGATATATTATGTATACATTTACATGTGCAAACATCACAGTTTTATTAATCACATTTAATTTTGTTTTTTCTAGATATGGTGTGTATATTTCTTTAATTTTTTTCTGGTAACAGAGTAAGGTTGTGATTGGTGGTTTTGTATATCTTGTGATTATATAAACAGCCTTTCTATTACTTACATGTTATTTATTCACATTGATAAAGGTCATTGTGACCGAAACCAGTCGTCGTTTTTGGGTTATTTCTTCATCTGTCCCACAGTGTGCATCCTAACATGCTTCTTAGGCACTTTATTTCCATCACCGCTAGCTTTCTCATCTGCTCTGCCTTTACTGCCCAGGTTTCTGTCATACAGTAGTACTGGTCACACCACTGTTTTGCACACCTTAATTTTCAGCATCTTTGTCATTCTTCTGTCATACACTACACCTCATACTCTGCCAGTTGTTTGCAGCCCCTCTGATTCTAGCTTTGATCTCTTCATTCAGACTTCCCTTTTCACAACCACCCCTCCCAGATACTTGAAGCTGTTAACCTGTTCCACTATCTTTCCTTCTACCTCATTTCTCAGCTTCTTCTGATTTCTCCAATTTGCTGCCATTACCACTGTCATATATGTAATTAGTTTCATCCCATGTTCCTCCAATTTTGCATTCCATTCCCCCACCCTTTGCTGAAGTTCTTGCTCAGAGTCCATCTGTAATGCCACATCATTTGCATACAGCAACTTAGTTTATCTGTCCCCTCTGACCTGTTTGCTAATGTAGTCCATCATCGGTATGAACAGTGGGTTCAGATCTGATCCCTGATGCACACCCACTGGGAACCCTTCTGTGAGACCAAACACTGTTTGTACTTGAGTCACTGGGTCCTATTACATAGCCTACACTAATTCTACCAATGTTTCTGGGACTTCAAACCACCACAGTACTGCCCAAAGTAGCTTTCTTGGGACCCTATCATATTCTTTCTCCAAGTCTAGGAATGTCCAGTTGGACTCTTTCCTCATCTCTACCTTCTCAGCTGTCTCACTGCAAACATCTGATCAGTTGTGCCGCATCCTGATCTGAATCCAAACTGCTCATCTCCCATCTTGCTTTCTACTACTTTGTGTATCCTTTTATCAATCAACCTCTCCAGAACTTTCAATCAGTGTGACGAGTTTGATCCCTCTGTACCTCCCACAGTTATGATGTCCCCTTTATTCTTGTACACTGGCTTGAGTATGCTTATTCTCCAGTCATCTGGGATACACCATTATCTTTACACTGCTATGAGTACCCTCAGAAGCCATTTCTCCCATCTCTCACCCAGCATCTTTATCATATCTGATCTTGCTACTTTCCTTGAATTCATTTTTCTTAGTGTTAGTCTTACTTATTCTAGGGTGGGCTCCTCTTCGTCTCTCATTGTAGGTTGTGTGTGGGGAATTAGAGCTTCTGTGGGGTTTTCTTCATTCAGAAGCTGCTGGAAGTACTCCCTCCATCTGCCTTTGATGTCCTTTGGACTGGTGATTAGGCTGTTGCTGGCATCCCTTATGAAGGTTGTCTGTCTTACTTATTTATCCTTCTGTCGGTCTTGCAACCTGATATAGTTTCTTTGCACCACCTACTGAATCATTTTCCAGAAGGTGATAGAATATCTCCGATGCCCTGTTCTTTGTTATTGCATCTCCTTCATTAGCTGCTTTGATGTAAGGAAATGAGTTTTTTTTTGAGCTGAGATACAATATCCGAATTGCTTAGATATAGTAAGGCTTTGCTGAGTTTAATTCTGGTGGCTGCCAAAAAATATAATTACCAGAAAATGGAAATCAAAGTCTAAACCCATTGTACTTGGAAGTACTGAATATTGTAACAGAGATAAAAGAACTTGAAGTGGGTCTTTAATAAAGGGTAGGAGCAAACTACATAGAAAATTTGGAAACAGTGGAAATAATATATGCAGAATAATGTTTTGGAAGAGAAGTGAGATTTAATGGAAGGCACGAACTGAACAATTTAAGTAATGTTGCACGATGTTTAATGTTTTTAACTCATTCACTCTAATGGAGCTCAGGGAGTTTGCACTGTAACTTCCAATAGGTGGAGCCCAAACCTTTTAACAGAATTAAATTATGTCCACACATTTCAAACAAATGTTCATATTTCTGGAACCACAGGGGTTATGAAAAAAATATAAATGGCAAACTCTTCAGCACAAACTGTTTTAAAGGCAGCATTCTTTAGGTTCTAAGTATTAAACCAAATTTTATAAGTTACAGTAAACCCAGCAACTATTACATTTGTGATATTTTGTAAATGACCTACAATATCTCAGCAACCACTCAAGTTACACATACTGTCACAACAGTATTTTATTCACCTAGCTGACAGCTTTCATATGAGGCTAAGGAGTTCTGTTTGTGTTACTTGGTTGTTGTGATATTTAGAAAAATGTGAAAATTATATCTATATAAATTAATATCATAAAAACAACAGTTAATATATATTTACTTGCACTAGACACAAATCAAATATTAATACAGTTGAGTTTGCCATTGTGCAAGCTTTAAGATGAAATCTTTTAAAAACTTGTACATAACATTGTTTTGGAATTATTGATGCAAATATAAGCAAGCAATATTTGACACCTAGACGTGTCAATATGAGTTAACTGCAGATGCATCTGGAGGCATTACTCAGATTTAATGAGTTAACTAGGAATATGTTAATATGATTTGTTTTCCTGTATGTAAATATATGTTTGCCTAAGTGGTGATTCAATAAAGGTATTAACTTTCAAATGCAAACTGAAGAACAGACAACCAAAATATGGCCCCAGAGACCCAGACCTTGTAGTAAATGGTAATCATTTTCTTTTAAATGTGTAGCAATGATGCTCACTGGGAAGGGAGAAGATAATGAACCTTAGGATTTTGTTTTCGGTGACTTGCAGTATGTGGGTTTTATGGTAAAACTGGGGCTTTTAATGGTAAGCAATATTCTAATCTTAGCAAAGGAATATTATAGTTTGCTAGGACCTCCAAAAGTCAAGCTTCATGGCCTACTGATCAGTGGCATAGCTACAGTTTGTGCTGCCCAGGGCTATCTTTGAGTTTGCCGCCCTTCCCCACTCATAAAATCATGGTGGTTGAATGGTGCCTCCCCATATGTAGCCCACTCCCCTGCAGCCATTCCAATGTCCCATTACTTGGCTATTTTGCCTCATTTACTATAAACACTGTAATGTGCATACTGCTTTACTTCTACAATGATTTGGATCTCATTTAAAAGTTTATTTTACATTTTACAGCACAAACACTATTAGACATCTGCTAAACAAAACAATGCAGTCTTACAATGGAAACAGACTTAGCATTAAAACCTCTCTGCCCTTGAAACTTACATTCATTGAAACAGCATTGAAACCCACATTCAAAGAAAATGCATCTAGCCAGTGGCAGATAAAGATTAACTTTGGGCTGTTTTCTAATCATAGGTCCCTTGTACACGAAACATACATGTGTTCTTTGATGCACCTTTCTGATTATAGTAAATTATATTCCTTGTATAATACAGTACCGTTGTTAGAGGGAGTTTTAAATTTGTTTTGAATAATTTTCCAGTAAACAATGAAACAAAATGCATGCACTAATAATGACAAAACTGCCTAATTCAGAACATTTCCACCATAAATGTCTACTCAAACTTCTATAATCCACAAGTATCAGTAAATATGCACGATATCTGCAGAAGTAAAAGTCATCTAAGTAATTCCACATTAAAGAGATCTATAACTAATGAAGAGGTTACTGCTAGAAAACAACTTTATATTTCATTGTTTCATCTACAAATAAAGTGTCTGTTGCCCATGAGGAATAAATTGCCTATGTTACATTAAAAAAAAAAAAAAAATAAGGATTCGCAGTTACTGGTTATCACCACCAAAAGGGACATCTCAGGACTGCAGCATCCACCCCCTTTAAAAGTACAACACAGTACAGTATCAGCAATGCATTTACATACTGTGGGAGTAGAACCCACAGCCTTCTGCATCAAAAGCGTATTCAACCTGTTATGCTATTAACAATGCAAGCAGACTCAGCATAGGTAGCACTAAACTTCTCTTCCCCTGAAGCTCTCAGCTCCTTGTAAAATCCACTTGACAAGCAACTGTATTTCTCAACTTTGCAGCACAAGAAATTTGGAAAAAGCCACAATTTATTGGGGGGCAAAAGCCCAAAAACCAGGGTCATATTTTAAACATTGCTTGTATAATCTTGGAAAGTTTCTAGAATAAAACATGTTTCCACCATGTGTTTCACTTCCAAGTCTTGAACCCTGGACCCTGTATACTACAATCAGAGCAACATACCACTATGCCAAATTTGCTTTTTCCTGAAAGACAGGAAGACAAACTTAAAGGCTATCAGTGAATTCAGTTTCACCATAGCTCTCAACCTCTTAGCACAAAACACCTGGACAAAGCCAATAATGGGGGAATACAGCCCCCAAACATATTCAATGAATTCAGTTCTCACCAAAGCTCTCAACCATTTAGCACAAAAAACCTGGACAAAGCCAATAATGGGGAGGATACAGCTCCCAAAATAGGGACAAATTTCAAATATTGATCTTAGAAACTTAGAAAATTGCTAGAATAAAAGGTTTTGTGTTACCATGTATTTTCTGAAGAATATTAAGTCTGGAATTCAAATGCCTGTCATTATTTAGTGAATTCAATGCTTCACTGATTTGACACAAAAATCCAGAAAACCACATATTTTATGACCAAGGTACAGTATTTGAGCCCGAGTAACTCTAGCCACCAGGTATATTTAACTGGGGCATTTTACACACACAAAGTGGAATATCACTATATAATAAAATAACAAACCTGAATATCAATATAACCAAATTCCCTTGCAGCTTCGTTCCTGGAGACAAACCAAATTCCCTTTCCTTGTAGCTTGTACTAAACATACTCGCTCGCAGAAGAAAATGTCCTTACCTGGAGCAGCTGGAAATGCTCGCATTTTACCCTAGAGCCCAATTCCGACAAGTTGTTCACATAGTTGACATCATCCTGCACATGATGTCAGGTTAAAAGGCTGAAAAACAAAATTAAAAAAAAAAAGCCTGGAAAATCGGAAATTAAGGGGTGCCACTCGGGAATCATGGCACCCCATTATTTGGACCTCAAAACTGGTAAAAAATGAGAAATTTGGCCTAGCCACATTACTGGGCCTTTCAGTACTCTGACCCTCAGCCATGAGTATATCACAGCCAGCAACAAGATGTGGAACTGCTGCTCCCACCTTTTCTATAGACTTTGCAGACCAGTGCGTACATAGACCACTATCTTGGGCTACCATTATCATCTTTTTAACTTTTGGTTTAAGGTCACTTCTTCGTATGTATTCCACTGTCAAATCTTGGGCAACATGTGGTTGATCTAGGAGTTCTCTGTACTTGGCACTATACTTGTTGGCTTTTCAATACATTTTCTTCTGACACTTTTCTTTATATTTTTTCTTCTGTTTTTTCTGCATTTTCAGTTGCTGATTCCTATCTACTTCCAATATGATTTCAATTCTCCTTTCTGAAAAGGTTCTGTACATTGAAGCAAAGGTATCATTTTAGACTTCTTTCTTTCATGCTTTATGATTTTCATTATGTGTGGATCTGATGAGGTCAACAGGTATGTGTAGTCCCCAACACTCCAGACCTATAAGTGCAGTCAATTTGATGAGGCCCATATCCCCCTTCAGAAAGAGGGATATATAATCTTGGTATGCACTAATTATTTATAAATCATTTGAACACATGAAGGATTTTTCTTGTCCAGTTGATTCAGTGTTGTTTAGGGACAGTCATTCATACCAAAGTTGTAAGTTAAATCAGGAAAAACAAATTGATTTATAGCCTGGACTTTTTTTCCTAGATGTCAGTGCCACTTTCAATATTAGCTTCAAGTCTTCTGACATATTCCTTACTGTTTTGTTCTCATTTGTTCAGGTTTTACTGCAGACCTTTATTGATTCCAAGTGTTAATAAAACCTTCCTGTTCAAACACATTCCTGTCCCAGGTTTACATTTTCTTGCAGCTGCAGCTTTCATTTTAAAAATGCTGCTGTTGCACATTTATCCTGACCTAATGTCACTGTTGTATAACCTAAGAAAGTTTAACCATTGGTAGTTGTGCTTCCAGATCCTTACCTCATGATATACAATTTTAAATTATTCACAAAAAGTAGACTTGGTTTCCAAAAGTTGAACTTTAACCAAAGCCTAGCCTATTAATTAAACAGGTTAGTGGGACAAGACAAAATAGCAGTGGTGATAAAGAACCACCCTGGAATATACCCCTCTTTTTTTTTTTATCAGAGGGATAATAAATTTCCCTTTATAATTTCTCAGATGCAAAGTGCTTTGCCACTATTTCATAGACACTACAATGTAATTTATCAAAAATGGGTGTATTTTATACACCTATATGCATTCCATAATCATAAATATACTATTGACTGCTCTTCTGTACTCTATCCATGCCATATTTCAGTTCTACCCCTTTCTACAGCTCTCTGTTATGGCTTTAACAGCAGATAACCCTTTGTTCCATGTGATTTTACTACTTTTTTTGTTCTATTGCCATGACTGTTTTTTTTTTTCTAAACTTCTATAAACTGTTTGCATCAATTCTAGTATTTATTTATATATTGCTGGAAGGCAAGTTATTGGTCTATAGTTTTAAGGATGTAAGGTTCACTCTTAATGGAGAAATATTTTTTCATGTTAACCAGCTTGGGATTTGCTTGGAATGTGCACAAATGTTTTTATTCAGAGCTAAATCTTTGTGTAAAGATGTTAATGCCTTTAGCCAGATGTTAGATACTGCATCTGGACCTGGAGGTTTCTAGTTAGGGGCCTTTTTTTAATTGTGTCCATTTCTCATGCTGTTACTTCCTCCCTTCATATCCTCTATATAAGAACTTTGTACATTGTTTTACTTTTCTAGCTATTTGGCAACTTTATGTTCAGTAGGGTCTTCAAAAATGCTTCTCAAATGTGCATTTTTGCTTTTGGTGGTGCTTTTTATTGCTTTGTTTTCCAGTTCTCTATAAAAACTTTCTTGAGCCATTAACAGATCATTTGTTTTGTACTTTTCTTTTGCATTTAACTGCATATCTCCTAAATTTTCCATTTATGGTGATATTTTTAGTTTATTGTAAATCCTGGTTGGCTTTAATATTGTGTGTTGCTTTTTACTGCAACTATTTTTTAAGGATTTTAGACTAGGCGTGCCCCTTTCTGTAGTCTTCTAACAATGATAATTCTCATCTTAGTTGCTTTATATTTTTCTTTGTTTGATGTTTCCATGGTGGCATTCAGTTTGTTCCCTTACTTTACATTTTTGCAACACTAAGTTTAGCTACATGGCAGTATATCCTATTTATTTGTGTTAAATCACATGAATTTCTCATAACAACCAAAATTACTGTGCACATCTATTTTATCATTCTACTAAACATTTTGGGCCTTATTTACTTCCTATAATTTCTTTCATCTATCCAAGTATGTCTGTTTATCGCTATGACATCAAGGTCTTCTCTTAGACTATTTGCTTCTGGTGTGAGGGCATCAATGTTTTGCAGTTTTCTGCTCTTTCCCTTGCAGTGCAATTCTAAATGGATTTTCATGAGTGTCTTCTACAGAAGATCTCTGAACATCACTCTGTCATTTCTTCCTCAGATAGATCCTGTTCCAGCTGCTACTCTTCCATCTCAGGACTCCTTGGTCAATCATCTTGTGATACTGCCTCTGTCAAGAATTTCATTCACATACAGCATGTTTTAGTTTCTATTTAATTTCCACCTCACTAAACTTATTTTTAATTACATTCTACCTTTGTGTTCCTATTTTGTTATTGTGAAATTTACTACATCTGAATGTGTTTGCCTGTATTTCATTCACTTCATATATTTTTGAAGCTGCATTCTTTTTTGTACCGATTGGTTTGGATTTCTCCACAGCATAACAGCTCTCCACTTTTCTTTTTACACCTTTTAAAATTGTG
This sequence comes from Protopterus annectens, assembly GCF_019279795.1. Classification (NCBI taxonomy): domain Eukaryota; kingdom Metazoa; phylum Chordata; order Ceratodontiformes; family Protopteridae; genus Protopterus; species Protopterus annectens. The sequence goes on from NC_056737.1 coordinate 837,787,491, forward strand.
TTTTTTGTTCCTTACCTTGTCTTACTTCTTTTGTTGCATCATTTTCCAGGTGACCCAACATTTCTTCTCCCAAATAATGCAACAGATCAGAACAGAACATTAATGATCTAATAGATGGCTTTTAATATTTTTTCTTGTGTATATATTTTTTCCTTTAACTTCTCTTATTTTTGTTACACATCCTCTAGAAATGTAGAGTCTTTTACATAATTGTAATATATTACTTATCCTCGACAACCCACTTTATTGTCTTTATGCCTCTTGCTGCATTTTTTTTTTTATTTTATGACCTCTCACTCCTACTGCAGGGGGCCAACCTTGACATGTGCCTGGTCTAACCCTGTGACAGGAATGTTTTCATGTTCTGAGGAATCTAAACTTTTTTTTCCAAGTCATGGCATGAGTGCATACAAAAAGAGTTGGCACGATTCATCCTGGGACCTGCACAGTCTTTTTTTAGGTTTTGACTAACTTTCATCATGGAAGTGACAAACACCCATCCACTATTGATCCAGTAACCTACAGACATCCAAGGCTCAGCAGCCTAATCTGCAAAGCAATAGAGCAGAGCATTATGGAACTTAAGGACATAAATAGTCTACAAGACCTGGAGCCAAGCCAGCCTATGTTTTTAAAGTCAAACCCTGCCTTCTGAACTTGTTGGGCTTCTTGAAACATGTCAGTGATGCATTAGACTTGGGAAAAACAATTCACACTAACTTGCCAAAGGACTTTCTGGTATTGTCAACAAGCTAAACAAAGTAAAGGTAACCCCCTAGATTACCCACTGGATAGCAAACTGTCTGACAGAACTCAATATATTAGTATTGGAGACTCTTCAAAGAGTAGTTACCAGCAGTGTCTCCAGTAGATCAATCTTAGGCTCAGTTCTCATTAGTATTTACTTTTATGATCTCAAGGATTACATGAAGGGTCTTCAACTAAGAAAGTCTGCAGATGACTGCAAACTTAGGCTGTCATCAACTCCCCATCCAATTTCCAAATGTTTCTGGCAGGATTAACATGCACTAAGTAATGGTGCCTAGACCACAGACAAGCTACATGCCAAGAAATGTAGCATTGTGTCCTTGGGTAAAACTGGGCAGCCATGCACTGACCATGAACAATCTTGAATCACACTGAATCCATGATTACAAAATAATTTTACCTTGTCAAATTAATCGCCAAGGCTATTTCCTCCATATTAAAAGGAAATTATCACCCCTCCTCATTCCTACGTCATTAGGCCCATAATAGAGTATAATGGCCCTTTCAGTATGTACCTGTCTAAGCATATAACCCCACCTTGATGGACTGCAGCATATCTTCAAGAGGATCAAGAGCATTGTCTTTCTTGAGCTACATAGATAAAGTGCACTTTTATTTCTGTTTCCTACAGTATTGAGACAACCCCTGTCTACCCTACAGAGCCTCAAAGGACCAGTCCTATACAACTACCTGCACATCTGCAAAAAATATACCCATTCAAGAGATCTTAAATTTCCACTGAAACATAACTAGGATATGCTGACAAGATAGATACATATCCCACAGAACCCTCTTTCATGAGATAATCTTTGGATATAGAGCAAAGTTGCTCCCTAACCCTCAAGTGTAACCTGGATGGACAATCATAATTACACCTTGCATCTGAACCCTCAAGCCCTCATTAAAATGGGGTTTAAACTAGGTATAACTTACTCCTGACAATAGGTGCTTATGATTTTTGGTATTGTGGCTAGACTGACTGCTAATGGCTCTTTGGATCAACAACCTTGTATGGAACTATGAACCTGTATATAAAATACAGAATGTATCAGTGTCATAATCATGAGATTTTTGTAAAAACAGGGCCCACCACACAAAGGTACTAACTAAAGACTTGAAGCTGAATTCAGTTCCAGCAATACTGCTCTCTCTTCTTGCTGATTCCATCTATGTATTTGGATCCCAGTCCAGGTCCAAAAGGGTGCTGTTACCACAGATTCTACAGGTATCATCTCTGATCTTCTTGTCTCACCCCCTCAATGAAACTGTAAGAATTGAATATTATATATACTTCAAGGTTCTTGTAACTCCCTGTCAGTACTGCTAGCAATTTATTTTTTGTTGCTGTAGAAATGGTTAGAAAACGAAGATTTTTTTTTAGGGGGGGGGGGGGCTTGGTCTCTGCTGCGCTCAATGCTGCTCTCAAACATTTTCCTGCAGGATGTATACAAGCTTGACTTCTAGTTATTGACAAACACCCAGGTTAAACAGAACACAATCAGTCTTAATATTTTTATAATCTATTTTCAAAGAGGCTGAATTCAGGCAACTGTCCTGGTAATAGTATGTTTGTACACTTTGCAGCCTGAGGAAAGCAGAGTGGAGCTACATATTTGGTCACTATCCTGGCAGCAGTGCAGAGCCCCAAAGAGAAATGAGGTAAAATGAAAGTGATGGGAACCTGGCAGAAACCTCAGGAATTTTCAGTGGCCCCTGAAAAAATAATAAAGAAAAAGGGGGGGGGTTAAGAAAGCAGACATCTTTCATGTCCACTGTGACCATCAGTGCTTATGGTAAAACAAATGTAGAAAGAATTGAAGGGCAAGCATCCCTAACATTTGTAATATTATAAACTTGTCTGAAAGGTCCCAGACTGGCTTACACAAACAGCTTTTGATTGGAAACAAAAACATTCTGAAGTACAATCTTGTTGCTTTTACTTCTGATGAAATCTTTCTATTGCAGCAGATGTCTGTTAATCTAAATTTGGAAATGTTACTGTCTCCTAGGCTTGGAAGTATCTGGGACATCCACAAGAAAAAGAAGATACTGAACTGCGTTCAATATTCCAACAGAAATACCCTTACTCAATTGAACGTGTTGAGAGTGAATACATAAAAAGGTTGGTCATTGTCCACGCAGACAGATGGAAAGCTTGGGAAAGGGTGAGGCTATATGGTCTAGTGCTGAAGAGCAGTACCCTGAAAGTATGAAGTTAACCACTTCTTTCCCAGCACTGATTCCTGCGCTGTCCTCTCTACTCTCCAACAGCCTCTTTATAACCTCTCATGTGTAATGTATTCCAAACTTGCCTTTTTTTCTATACTAATGGCCACTGCTTGATGAGAAAATGTATTTTATAATTAGGAACTGGAGAATGAAACAGGTTCGTTTTTGCCCCTTCTATTTTTTTTAAAGACACTCTGCAATTCTGAATCCTTAGCTAGGCATACCTCCTGCCTACTGTGTCACAAAAGCAGCCATCCTGTCATCTGCATCTACGGAATAACAACCAGTTTTAATTGCATGCTTTCCCACTCTGAGCATGGTTTGGAGCAGCTTAATCAACTTTAATTTTATGGCTAAATCTGAAATATGTTCTATCATTTTTGCCACTGACTTTAAATACCTTGGTGGCATCATGTCATGTATCTGACAACTGATGGCTATTCATGCCTAAAATGGCAGCTACATGCACTTGATTGCCAACCTAACAATCGAATGGCAGTAAGGATGTTATTAACAGTGGCTATTTTGGATTCCCAAACTGCATCCAGGGACACAACAGCAAGATCAGCTATGGGATTTTGTAAAGTTACTTGGACACATCCTACATCTAGTAATACCCATTAGGTTTTCTGTGGGCTGTAGCTTGACAGACCAAATGTAAGGAAGTACTTTCAAATGTATCCTTGAATATCTGAGGCACTGATGGAATGTCAGTGGGCTTACTAGTCTAATACACACTTATAAACACAACAAGCACTAGGACCTGTATAAGCCTAAACCACAATACAGTGAACAGCATTGGAAATACTCTGAACCATACTAATAAATGCTGCCAAAAGCACCTGCAGGAAACCAACTGAGTGAACAAATATCCTTTGCAACAAATGAAGCAAAAAAAGTGCCACTATATCAAATGATGCAATAACTGTTTAATAAATTAAAAGATTAAGCACTTTAGTTCCTTGACCTAGAACTTCATCAGAATCTAAAACACACATACGTCATTTCCTTAAATATGCATTCCTTAAATAAACAGCTTAAGATTTCACAATAAAATGTTCATTAACCATCCATACCAAATTCAACATGTAGTATTTATACACAATGCCCTAATAAAGTAATCAAATATTGATTAAAAACTTGTAAAATTGCAATGCAAAAATCACATTAACTAGCATATATATATTGTGTCTTTGTACCATAAAATACCAAGTATTATAAAATCCTTAAAGTTGTGTAGATCAGAGTTTTAAAACTGAATGTATTGAAACCATTTCATTCAAACCTGGTGGGTTAATGGCATTTAATTGAAATTGCCATACAAGTTTTAAATTCTAACTTACTTTCCCATGAAAGTCTTACAAAATATTCTTTTCTTTCAATTCAAGACATTCAACTTTTGGAAAAATTAATGACTACAGTGTTAGACAATTCATTTATTTTGAGGGAAAGTTTTTCAAACAGATTAAGGGGGTAGCCATGGGAATTGTCTGTCCTTTTATGAATGCCAATTTGGTTTATTTAGCATGGGAAAAAATATTGTGTGTTTTATTCAATTTACTTCAAACATTGTATATTATACCTTAGATATCTTGATGACATCTTTACAGTATGACAGGACCAATGGAGGAGGAGGATGAATTTGTGCACTACCTGAATCGTACCATCACTCTTCTGAAATTCACATGGAATTATAATAAACATGCCATGAATTACCATGATACTATATTTAGTTCTGATAATTTTAGTTTTAAATCTAGAATTTACAGAAAACCAACATTTAGTAACTCATATCGGCACTTTAGTTTTCATCCAGTCAGTCATAAGAAAAGCCTCATTAAAGGACAGTATATTTGTGATGCTAGTAGGATATCGAACAAGGAGGACCTTGCTAATAAATTTATATTTTTAGAACATATGTTGGTGGAAAGAGGGTACCCACAATTTCATATACGACATCAATAACCATATTCTGCATGAACGGGGTTTAAAATATAAACTTTACTGAGTATAAATACTGTAGATGGGTCAGACATTCTGGGCATACAAAGGGACACTTTGTCCCCTACTTTGCCGCATTACAATAAAGCTCTTGTGACTGAATTTAATGAATGTGCACAACAATTAAAGGCATCAAATAAAAACTGGAGCATCAATAGTTCTTACACATTGCTCATTACCATATTAGAAACAGAACCACTATTTACGTTTAAAACAGCAGCTAATTTCAAGCATATTTTGGAGTGTAACAACATAAATCAAGCAGGCACAGTTGCTTAGATGGGAACTACAAAGTGTGTTATGTGTAAATAATGTCCACATATACTAGATGCACAAATAACTTTGGACAATGGACTTAATAGCAAAATTAATTTAGAGATAATTGCAAAACCTTAGGAGTAATATACATACCAGTTTGCACAGGCTGTTCCAGTTTTTTATATTAGAAAGATTGAATGTGCATTATATAACAGAATTTATGAACACACCTACAATATTAGGAAAAGAAATACCAACAATGCACTATTTAAACAATTCCTTATTTGTAGAGGTACATGTCAATATAAAATTGGCATACTGGATAAAGTCTCTATTGATTCTAGAGGTGAAGACTGGGAAAGTAAATTAGAATTTAGAAAACTTGTATTTCAAAATTTTGGTTAAATGCCCTTAACCTACCGGGTTTGAATGAAATGGTTTCAATACATTCAGTTTTAAAATTGCGATCTACATAACTTTAAGGATTTTATATTACTCTGTAGTTTATGGTACAAAGACATTACATATATGTTACTTAATGTGATTTTTACATAGTAATTTTACAAGTTTAATCAATATTTGGTTAATTTATTAGGACATTGTGTATAAATATTACATACTGAATTTGATATGGATGGTTAATGAACATTTTATTTTGAAATCTTAAGCTGTCTCTTTACAGAATGCATATTTAAGGAAATGATGTATGTATGTTTTAGATTCTGATGAAGTTTCAGGTCAAGGAATGAAAGTGCTTAATTTTTCTTTTATTTATTAAACAGTTTTTGCATCATTTGATGTAGTGGCATGTTTTGTGTTTTACTTGTGTTAAAAGATATTTTGTTCACTCAGTTGGTTTTCTGTTTAAGCCTAGCCTTGCATTCCAAATCTCTGATAAGTTCTGGTATCCTTGATAAGTGTAAGCACTGGCCTTGACTTCAGAGGAGTAAATGCCAAAAAGCAGCAGTCCCAAGACTAAAGCTTGATGAACTCTGCTTGGGACTGGCCTCTTTATAGAGGTGGACTCTCTCATCCAACTTACTGTGTCATATCTGTGAGCTGGTTGGCTATCCACAGTGTGACATATGGGTTTACACCTAACCTGTTGAGTTTGTCAACAATACCAAAGTGGGGTATTATGTCAAATGCCTTGGCTAGGTCAAGATGGGCAGTGTAAACCATTTTACCCTCATCCATTGCTATGGTGACCTTCTCAAAGAAGGCTCATCTATCTCCAGCTATTCCAGATGTCTTTTGGGATAATCAGACATCTCCCTCAATCCCACTTTAAGTGTTTGTTCCAAGGATTGATGGTCAAGACAAAGGGAAACATCTCCAGGAAGCCTGAGGACAAGTGCCATCCTAATATGACTAGCATCTCAAGGGGGAATACATCTACATGGAATACGCTATGTCCTAGTCCTTTGCCATGCTGACATGTGAGTGGAGTGAAGGGTCCTGATGAGGAAAGCGCTTCTTCTCCTGGTTAGGGGCAAAGTACTACAGCAGACATTGTTGATATATCAGCCTTTTGCCAAACTGGCAAGCATTTCTCTGCAAATCTTCTACAGCTGAAGTAGGCAAAGGCATTTTTGGGGTACTTCCATGAGGTGGATGTTTATTCTGGATAGGCTACAGGATCCACCGTTTTAAAATTTGTTTATATTTAAAAAAATCCTGACTGACTTGGAAGAAAAGGGTCCTGCACAAAGACTGAAACAAAGTCACAGTCAGGAGACAGTCAGGAGATAGAAAAAGATGGATGTCTGCAATGCAGATCCTGGCTGTAATGCAGCAGCAATTTCTGGCAAGGCCTAATAACAGAACAGTACCACACTGTCAGCCTCTGGAGATTTGACAGATGGAATCACAACAAAAACAGGCACTGTAGCCTTGCACTTGCACAATGATGCCTCCTTGGAGTAATAGTCTTCATGCCCTTGTGGGACTGACAGGGCATCTACAATTTTGTTCACCTTAGACACATGCTTTCCAAGATTTGACATTTTTCTGTCAACACTTATGTTTAGGGTTTATGCTTTTTGCCCCCTGCCCAAAGATGATTCACCCAACGAAGACAAGGAAGGGAAAACTAACTTGATTTAAAGTCTGGAGTTCCATAAAGACCTTCAGAATTTTTAACACTACTTGAAGATACAAAACAAGAATATCCTCCTCAAAAACAGAAAAGATACTGATGATGGAAAGTCCTTTAGTGGGGTCCATCAATCACACACACAGCTTTTGGTGATTTTTGCCCAAACAAATTAACCTTGGAAGAAAACTCCAAGTGCCCAAGCAGGAGTAGTAGTGCACAAGATCAGCAATCTATAGAACAATGAACAACAAGCAATCACTATGAAATGAGCAAAAAATATATATAGCTCAAAAGTACACTGAGTATTGTTGGAAATTGCCTGATAAGACCGATGCACCAACTAGTGAATGCTGCAACATGACAGAAAATAAATGAAGATTATGTGGGTTGTTGCTCCCTTTTCTACCAAACATCATCTTGACATTTTTAGTGGGTGGAGGATAGCTTCTTTGGGGATATTTAAAGCTCTGCAAGTCATACACATCTCAATCAGCAGCTGAATTCCCATCTACAAGTAATGATATTGCACAAATGATCTCAATGAACATATGGCATACTTAGAGGTGTGGAACTTCCAACAACAGATTTAGATCTTTAAAAACAAAGCCCACCTAACGAGACTGCACTACAATAACTTTCTCTCAAATATCCGGTTTTCCTTGATGTCATTCAGCAGGATATACTCTGCAATGCTCAAACTTGCTCATCATTCATAGTTATTTAAGTATGTAATAAGCATCCTTTACAGAAAACTGAAACATGGTAGATGAAAAATTCATGACATTTCTTTCCAAAAACTTCTCAGTTGTGGGAACCCCAATTACAAGCCACTAAATGGGTGGTATCCCCAACCACACAATAACTAAATGCAACTTACCTCATGTCATCAGCATAGTAGGGTAGCTATATTTCTTTAAAGGTTTTCTGAACAGAATAAACCATGCTTCTCTAAAATCACCCAACCATTGTGTAGCACTTCCATGGAAAATATCAGTAAGAAGCAGAAAAGTACAAATAATCAAAAGACAGAGACTGCACTGACTTCCTAATCTATTACACACAAAGGATGATTAACTGTTGCAATGCTGCAAATACAGCTTCATGGGGTTAACAGCAGCGACTGCTAAGGTAATTGTAAACCTGGTCAACTAAGTCTATTTTCCTGTTTATACTTCAACTCATCTTGGTCTCTACTGCTAAACAACATTTTAAACAACTGGTACACATTATCACACACAAGTGAGAAGAAAAGTTATAACCTTTTTAAACAAATGGATATGGTTCCAAAGCACAATATTAATTAAAAAAATCTACAATTCTAAAGTCATATGGTTCTGAAAACAAAACTGGCAAACATACAAGAGAGCAACAGAAATAATATTCTCCATTAAGATGGCCTGTAAACTGTAGCTCAAGATGAAAACTACCTGTACTTTAGAACTACCCTTTCAAAAAGAAATCAGTCTCTAGTGAACTGGAATGGGATGTTTGTCTGTATATTCCATTACACCAAGATGTGAACAAGAAAACCTAATTGAAAACCGAACTGCATTAGGCAGTTTGAGTTTCCGAAACATGGCCTTTGATTCTGACAATCTTTCAGTTCCAGAGTGCAGAAGTCTTTCCCCTTTATTCTGGGGATTTGGATAAAAGGTTGGTAAAATGAATGGTTTGGTTAAGAGCCACACTGGATACTACCTTTGGCATAAATGTTGGGTTTGTTCTTAGAGAAACTCTGTCCATATGAAAAATGATAAAAGGTTCCACTGCCATTGATGCCTGTAGCACTGAGACTCTTCTTGCTGAAGTTATTGCTAGGAGCAGAGCAGTTTTCCATGATAAGAATTTTATCTCAGCTGTATTGGCTGGCTCAAAAGGAGGTAGTGTGAGCTTTTCCAAGACGAAGTTGAGGTCCCATGTTGGTATAGGTGCTCTCCTTGGGGGTCTTATGTTTTTTGTTCATCTGACGTACTGTCTTAGCAGTGGATGAGAGAAAATAAGATATTCCATATTGTAATGAGCTAAAATGGCAAAGGCATGGATCTTAACTGATGAGAAGGATAGACCTTTGTCCAGCATCTTAGTTAGGTATTGTAAAATCTGAGGAATATTTGGAACAAGTGGTTCAAGTCCTTGTGCCTGGTTCCAAGCACAGAATCTCTTCCATTTTTCTGCATAAGATTTCCTGGTGCTGGGCCTCCTGGCTTCCAAAATGACATCCATAACAGCTTTAGAGAGAGGAGTGTTCTAGGTGGCTATATTATTTGCCATGCAGCCAGATTTAAGGTTTTGAGTTGGCTGTGCAGGATCCGATTGTTTTGTTGGGTCAGCAGATGAACTTGAGGTAAAGTCCAGGCTGGCCCTTGAGACCCTGGGCGCAGTAGATAAGCCAAAGGGCAGTGCAGAAAATTGGTAATGCATTGAGCCAGCTATGAATCTGAGTTATCTTCTGCAAGATTGTCTGATTGGGATATGCAGGTATGCCTCTTTGAGGTCCAAAGTAACTAGCCAAGCCTTCTTGGCCAGCATGGGTAGAAGTTGCTGCAGTGTCAACATTTTGAATTTTGGAACGTCCAGGAAGGTGTTTAGAGTAGACAGGTCCAGTATTGGTCTCCAAGCTTTGTCCTTTCTGGGTACCAAGAAAAGTAGAGTAAAATCCTTGTCCCTGCTCTTGCTGTGGTACTTTTTGAATAGCCCTCATGTCCATGAGAGCAGAAATTTGTTTTTGTGCCTCTGCCCATTGATTGTGTGGCAGGCCTTGCATACCTTTTGGCCTTGGTAGGGTGTGAAAGTGGAACCTGTAACCCTGGGAAACAATATTTAGTACCCATTTGTCTTGGATAATTTTGTGCCAATTTTGTGAGAAAAGTGCAAGTTTTCCCCTAAGGGTGCCTGGCAAAAGGTAAGTGCTTGACATTGGTAGAGGGAAGTCATTGGGACCGTTTCCTGTAGGGTTGTGATTTGTCATCTCCACCTTTGGGGGCAGAAGCACCCCATTGCTTAGGTCTGTATGTGCCTTGTGACTGAGATCTGCCTCTTGGACATATGTATCTGCCTCTTTGTGGCCTGTCTGACACTGGAAAGGACCAATTTTTTGAAGGCCAGTTCCTGCTAAATCTGGGTGGCTGAACCTGTAAGACATCCTTTACTGTCTGCATTGATTTTGCTTTATCCTCCATTTTCTTTAACACCTCTTCTGCCTTAACACCAAACAAAGTATCATGCTGTAATGGAGCATCCAACAATTTTGTTTTAACATGATCAGGTAAACTTTCTTCCTTTAACCAAGTATGCCTTCGAATGACAGAACCTGTAACTGTGGCTCTGCAAGAAGCCTCTAATGAATCAAAACCACATTGCAAAGCATGCTTTCTCACTTGTTCAGCTGCATGCAATAAATCCTGCATTTCCTTATTTTCAGGACATTCTGAGCTTATAAGCATTTTCTGTTTGAGCAAAGACATTAGATATTGTTGATATTTAAGCATGTAAAACTGACAGTTTAAAGCCCTTACAGCTAAAGTAGCAGAGGTGTAGACTTTTTTTCCCCCATCTGTCCAGTGCTCTAGAATCCCTATCAGAGGGAACAGGATTTTTTGCAGTGGAAGCCTTGACCCCTTTGGGACCCTGAGAAATAGTTTCTGGGTCAGCAGCAGGGTTTTTATAAAGAAATGTATATGAATCTGGGACCTTGTAGTACCTATCTGGCTTAACCGGTGCAGGGGGTAAAGAATCAGGAGACAAACTGGATTCAGAAAAAACATCAACAATATCTAGTACAGAGGGAATAGCAAGGGGCCTGTGGTGAGGCAGTAAAAGAAAATCTCTGACCCTTTTCTTGGATTCAGAATAATCTTGACTCTCCCAATGGAAATGCTCCCTTCATGGTGTGCAGGGTTTCCCCAAAAGAGTAATCCTCAGGAGGAGAGGCTGAAGGGATAGATTATTCAGCATCAGAATCCTCATAGGGAGGAAGAGAATATCCCTGTTCTGAAGAGGAAATAGAAACCTGGTCAGAGGAATCATAGTCACTATCTTGCCTAGGCCTTTTATCAGGAGGGGGATGGGAACCCCTGATCAGAGTAATTAGGTCCTCAGCTATTTTAAGCATCTGTTTCTTTGGCATGGATGACTGTCCAGGTGAATTCTGTACTTGTTTCTTTGTCTTTACAGGTGTTTTAAACTTTGTCTTGGCTGCTGAAGTAGTCCTGATAGTAAGCTGTGAAGGTCTGAAAATGCCCTCAGAAGCCGATGCCTGCTCAGCGGCTCCAGACCCATCTGAGGGAATAGACTCCATAGGCCCAATACTGTGAGTTTCCAGAGGCCCAGTTGTCTCCACGTGGGAGTCGGAGGCGGTCTGTGGCTCTGATGTAGCGGGTGTCAGGAGCTGCGAAAGCGCCTCACTGAGAACCGGCGACTGGCCTAGAAGAGGCTTCATCGTCAGTTTTGGACCTCGGATGCCTGTCCTTTTTTTGTCCTTGCGCTTTTTATGAATTCCGGTCATTGGTTGTTCCGACGGCATTATATAATTAAACCTTCGGCCAAAGTAATGTAAAGCAAAATCGAACCAATGCTTAATAGTGCGTTGGTTGAATCTAGTGCAAAACCGACAACTAGCAACATCGTGGTCGGGGCCTAGGCAAGGAATACAGTAAGGGTGAAAATCCTTATGAGGTATTTGCTTCCCACAAGAAATACAATTGTTAACTTTTACTGACGTCGGTCTGGAGCAAGAAAAAGTTTCCCCAATGGGGTACTTAGCTTTATTGAAGACACCGGTTCTGAAATTCAATTCTGAAAATCTCTGGAGTCGGCCGACCGGCACTTGTGAACTGCTTTTGCTTCGGGCACCGCACGGCAAGAAAGACTGAAGAAAATGGTGTCGGCTGCATCTTTTATACCCCTGGCGTACTGACGTCAGGGAAGAGGTGACAGCAACAGACGCCGGACTAGGACTTTGGAATTCAGGCCGACTGCGGGTAGCCTGCCAGCAGGATAACCCAAGTGTAATGACTGCAACAGTGAAACACGATGAACATTTTGCTGAGCTGATTTTGAAATCACCAGGAAGGTGTTTAGATTGAATAGATAGAGGATGGGAATGCCAGGTGCCCTCTTTTCTGGGCACCAAAAAACATCTGGAGTAGAAACCTTGGCCTAACTGTTCTGCAGGAATGTGCTCTATTGCCTTCAGAGAGAGCAGGGAAAGGAATTGCTTTTGAGCCTCTGCCCACTGATTTTGTGGTAAAATCTGGGAACCCTTTTGGGGTTGGAAGGGTGTGGAAGGAAAATCTGTATCCTTGAGACAATGTTCAGAACCCAGTGGTCCTTGGTAATCGTTGCCCAGGTTCTCGAATGAAGGGACAGTTTTCCTCCTAGGGGTAAGTGAAGGTGGGCAGAGGGAGGGGGTTGGAGGAGGTGAGTCATTGTGAGTTTTTACCATAAGGTCATAGCTTAGAACTCCCTGATTTTGAAGTGAAGGTAGTCCACTGCTTAGATCTCTGCATTCCCCTGGGGCTGCTTCCACGGGGCCGAGGCTGGGCCAGTTTACTGGGAGCAGGAAAGGACCAGTATTTGGAGGGACAATGCCTGCTGAATCTAGGGGGCTGGACCTGCAAGAAATCCCTAACTGTTTGCATAGATTTAGCTTTTTCTTGCATCTTTAAGACCTCTTCTGCCTTGGTGCCAAATAAATTATCTTTGTGCAAAGGGGCATCCAACAATTTAGATTTGCCATGATCTAGCAGGGGCTGTTCCTTAAGCCATGTATGCCTTCTGACAGATCTAGTGACTCCTGCCCTGCAAGAAGCTCCTAGGGCATCAAAACCACAGTGCATGGTGTGTTTAGTTACTTGACTTGAAGAATGCATTAACTCTTGTAAATCTTTAGATTCTGCCCAAGCAGGAAAGGAAGACATTTTTTATTTAAGGAGTTCCAAGGTATTTTGCTGAAATTTCAGCATATGCAACTGGCAATTTAGTGCCCTGACAGCAAGAGTAGCTGAGGTGTATACTTTCTTACCCCATCTGTCCAATGCTTGGAATCCCTGTCTGAGGTGGTGGGATTCTTAGAAAAGGATGCTTTAATCCCATTTGGCCCTTGAGAAATGACCTCAGGATCAGCTGTAGGATTTTTAAAAAGATATTTGAGAGAGTCAGTCTATAGTACCTGTCTGGTTTTCTGGGAGGAGGAGGAAGGGCATCAGGAGTTAAACTGGATTCGAGGAAAACATCCTCCACAACCATCCAGGACTGGGGGATGGCCAAGGGTCTGTGTTGTAGAAGATCTAGGAATTTCCTGAGTCTCTTTTTAGACTGAGGGTTGTCCTGACTCTCCCATTGGAAATGCTCCCTTAAGGTATGCAGGGTTTCCCCAAAGAATAAATCTTCTGGGGGAGAGGCTGAAGGAATGGAATCCTCTGCATCAGAATCCTCATAAGTGGAGAGGGGGTCACATGTCTTCATATTCAGATGCATCAGATTCATCTGACTCTTGTTCAGACAAAACTACAGGAGACCGATCTCTTTTCCTTTTGGAGGGGGTAGCTTGGCTTCCCCTGATCAGCATGATAAGGTCTTCTTCCATTTTAAGCATTTGAGACTGAGGCAATGTAGCAGGCGCCTGAGAGTGGGTCGTTGGTTTCTTGGGCGTGGTTTGTACCCTAGACCTAAGAAACTCGGTGGTTTTAGAAAGAATGATAGTTGCGAAAGAAGCCGCCTGTTTGTGTCGAGATTTGGTAGTGCAAAGGACTTCCTCAGAAGCCGGTGCCTGCTCAGCGGCTCCGGACCCATCCAAGGTAGAGACGACCGCAGGATCCTTAGTCGAAGAGGAGTTTCCAGCATATGAAAGGGTCTCAGCGGCAGCCTGCGAACCAACAGAAGCGGGCATCAGTGGCTGCGAAAGCACCTCACTGAGCTCCAGAGAACTGACTGCTAGCTTAACAGAAGAGTCGTCTGTAGGTTTGGATCTGTGTGGTCTGTCTTTACCTTTGTTTTTTTTAAAGATCTGCTGTTGGATGGCTTACTGAAGCCATATTGGAAGTCGAGGACTGTAAGTGAAAATATTTGGCTAGAATAAGGGCCCAACAACAGTTCTGGCATTGAACAAAGCACAGAAGTGACAATGAGGGACGTCATGGTCTAGGCCTAAACAAGTAACGCAGTACGAGTGGAAGTCTCGGTGTGGTATTTGTTTTCCCCAGGCGAAACAATTAACTTTTTCTGACATTGGTTAGTGCAAGAAAAAAGGATCCCCAACAAGGTACTTAGCTTTATAAGACTTCTACTTCAATTCGGTAAATGAAAACTCGGGTAGTGGCCGACCGGCACTCATGCGAACTGCTTCTGCTTCAGGCTCCATGGCAAGAAAGACTGATGTAATGGTGCCTGCTGCCTTACTTTATACTACTGACCACCTGACATCAGTCCTCAAGTGACAGCAACAGAAATACTAAGTCTCTGGTATTCGGGCCGGCCGAGGGCTACCTTGGCAAGGATAACCCAAATGTGAGGACTACAACAGTGAAACACAATGAACATCTTAATGAACTGAAGATGAATGGGAATATGAAGATAGGTACCCTTGATGTCCATTGACACCATAAAGGCCCGAGGAAGGATGAGAGGAAGAAGGGTGGGTAAGGTTAACGTACGAAAAGTGGGAACCTCCAGAAAAGTATTAAGATGGGATAGGTCCAAAAAGAATCCATCCTGGGGACCAGGAACATCCTGGAGTAGAACCCTTTTCCTACTTGGGAGGGTGGTAGTATCTGAATAGTGCCTTGAGAAAGGATGTTAGAAATTTCCTGGGGAAAGAGTTCTAGTTGCTCCTTTGGAGGTTGTCAAATACCCCTGAAGGGGGGGGGGGAGTTTTCCACACCATAAAGTATCTTTGCAGGATGATGGAGAAGACCCAAGAGTCCTGAGTTTATCAGGTTCCAAGCATCGAGAGAGGGGAAGGGACAGAGGTGTTGTTAATGGTCCAGGAGGCGGGTAGTCACAGACTACCTGACTTAGCCTGAAAGGGCTGTTTCTGTGTGGGAGGAGAGAAGGTAGATTTAGAAGAAAATTGTTTTCTAGTATCTCTCTTACCTTTGGAAGATTGGGGCCTGGCGGACTTTCCAACAAAGATGGTCTTGGTAGGGTAGTTTCTCTGAAATATGGGCACTGGGGAAACAAAAATATGCTTCAGGTCTTGCAGCTCCTTACCCTTCTCCTGTAGAGACTTCAGGAATTCTGCAGCAGAGGTACCAAACAATGCCTTATTGCCTAGGGGGGCATCCATGATTTTTGCCTTAATGCCATCAGGCAAAGGTTGGAACCTGAGCCAAGAATACCTCCTCAGGACTGACCAAGATGTAGCCGCTCTAGCTGATGCCTCCATGGCATCATAGCTATACTTTATGAACTGCTGTGTACACTGAGCTGAGGAGTTAAGGATGGAGGAAAACTTAGCCTTAGTGGGAGAGTCCAGAAGCTCAGACCATAATCTGCCAGCATCCAAGAGAAGGGTGAAAGAATATTTGGCCATATGGGTCTGACAGTTAATGGCCCTGAAAGCCAGAGTAGCTGAAGCATAAACATTTTTTCCTATTCTCTCCATGACTTTGCTCTCCTTATCTAAGGGGAGCAGGAAAGTGGAAGGTAGCATCTTGGAGGCCTTGTCTGCAGATACTGAGATGGTAACAGGGTCTGCAGAGGGTCATCTGAATAGGAATTTGGAGTCCTCTAGCACTTTATAAAATCTATCTGGCCTTTTGGGGGCTGGAGGTTGAGAATCAGGGCACTCTGGAACAGCAGCAAAGGCATCTAGGAAGGCTGGCAGAACAGGATGTATGAAAGATGGGGAAGGGGAGTCCATCTGAAGCAGGTCACAGTACCTGTTTTGGATATCTGATACCAGACAACAATCCCATTTGAAAAACTCCCTCATCTTAAGAGTGTTTCCCCAAATGAGATATCCTCCCTAGGGGAATCAGTGCCATTAGAGTAGTCTTCTGGGGAGGCATAACCCAAAGAGGAAGAAATTTGGACTGAATTCAGTCCGTGAAGTTTCCTCAGAGGAAAACTCCTCAGATGTTCTCTTTTGAGGAGTGGAGGGAGGAATGGCAGAGAGAGTGCTGAGGACTGTCTCAGACCTATAAAGGGCTTGAACGGGCCTTGGGAAAAGGCCTGCCAATCCAGTGGTTGTTCCTGAGGAGCTGGAGAAACATGTTTTATCTTTTTGGGAACCTCCACTTGGTGGAAGGGCCCGACAGCAAGAACATCCTCTTGCACTATGATCTGAGTAATGCCACGTGGGACTTCAGTTACAATAAGCTGTGGTCCCCCCACACTGGAGTCAGACGCCTGTTTCCCTTGAGGACTTGCTGGTTGGGTCCTTCACAGCCTCCACACACCAGTACCAGTCAAAGGAGTGTCTACCAACTGCAGAACAATCTCTGGGCCAACATCGGCCTCAGGAGAGATGTTCAGATCAGAAGGAACAGTGGGTAAATCAGGCCTAGACTTCTTGACCGCCTTAGCTTGCAGCTTGCCTGAAGGGCCTAATGTAGTTTCCATGTCACACGAGACATTTTAGGCACGGATTTCGATATACAAGTTTAGAGAAGCTAAGCAACTATGTAGGGTCTTGGGTACAAAGGCCTTACAAATAGAACAGGCAGTATGGTCATAGCCCAGGCGTAGGCAAAATAAACAAAGGTCGTGAGTCCTTCTGTGGAATCTGCTTTCCACTGACACTTGCCCTTCCTAGTTCACATGTAATCACAAAAAAACACAGTAGCCAAAGACAGTAGTGAAAACAAAACCCAATGGGGTACTTATCTGAACCAAGGTTCGCAACTTGTCTGATGAATGATGACCGGAGCAGACAATTGAACAGGCAGCAGAAAAATTCTGTGGTCTGGTATGTGCCAACGTCACTTTATGACTGATGTACATTTGGACTCTGTGTGGTGTTGCACGTACCTCACAGTAGCACTAGACTTTTGTATACTGGCTGGGTGTACGAGTCAAGCTGGTGGCAAACTCTCTCATGTTATGAATACTTCAGCATATGAATAGGACATCTATAGATGGACTTCTCTTCTCTGCTGCAGCATTCCTCCCATGAGGGAGTTGCCTTCCCAGGTGACCATACATCTGCCAGTATACCAAAGTCTTACTACTATAAGGTGCGCAGTATGTCCCATGTAGGCAGCTATCGGACGTAGGCCATAACGGTGACGTACACGAGCACCATCCTCAGAACTGAAGCTCCAGGAGAAGAGAGAGTCCAAAGAATAGTCTCTCAATACATTCAAGAATCATGAGAAGTTGGGAGGGGGGGGGGTGGGACAGAATACTGCAACAGAGAATAACATCTACTGATATGGTAAGTTCTTACACAACTATTACATGTCCTTCTATTCATCTTTTGCAGTATTCTTTACATGACGAAGCATACCAAAGCTTGTGCAAAGAGGGAGGTGGAGTTAGCAGACAATTTTTCCAGGAAGCCATGAAGAATGGCTCTGGCAAACCCAGCCCTAGATATGGAGATGGAATCCAGCTTGCAGTGTTTGGTAAAGGTGTGGACAGAGGTCCAAGAAGCCACCTTTGGGATAGAATTCATTTCTAGCCCTTTGAGAAAAGCACAAGAGGAGGCTTTGACCGAGCAGGGAGGGGGTTTCCCATGGTAGTAGAAATAGCAGAAGGTAATGGTTTTGGAAATCTAGTTAAAAATGGTTTGTTTGGACACAGGTAGTCCCAGAGCCCTGGGATGGAATGAGACAAACAGCTGGCCTGATTTCCTAATGTGTTTAATTTTCTGAAGGTAAAATCTTGAGTTGTCTGTGTACATAAAGTGCATGCAAAATCTTCTCACTAGTGTTTTGCGGAGAAGGGAAAAAGGTTGGTAGGTGGATAGACTGGTTTAAGGACAACTCATTAGCCACTTTGGGCATAAAGATGGGGTTGATGCAAAGGGAGACCCTGTCTTTGTGGAATATAAGAAAGAGGGGAGAAGCCATCAGGGTCTGGAGCTCAGAGACCCTTCCGGCAGAAGTTAGGGCTAGTAGCAAGACAGTTTTCCAGGTGTAGTGTTTTAGGGAGTTAGAAAAAGCCGTTTCAAAGGGTGCAAGGGTCAGCTTCTCTAGCACAAAGTTTAGGTCCCAGGGAGGGGGACACAGACCTCCACGGAGGTCTAATCTGGAGGATGCCTCTGAAGAATTGTTTGGCCTCAAATCTAGAAGCTAAAGGGGAGAGGCAGACATGCAGAAACTGGTGACAGATGTGGTTTTACTGATGAATGAGCTACACCAGAATTGAGCAACTCACACAGGCATGTAAGAACCAGATGGAGATCCACTGTTAGTGGGTCCAGATTATGATAAAGACACCACATTGAAAATATTTTCCATTTGGATAGGTAAGATTTCCTGGTATTGGGTTTCCCCGGCCTTCTGCAGGACTTGGAAGCATGTCCTCTGAGGACAAATGTCTAAAAGGCATCAGGGCTCTATCTCCCACACAGTCAGCTGTAGACTTTCCAAATGTGGGTGGGATGAGAGAGCCCTTGTGCTGTGTGAATAGGTCCACTCTGTGAGGTAACTTGAGATGAATGCCCTTGGCTAGGTGCAGAAGGAGGAGGAACCAATGCTCTCTTGGCCAATAGGGAGTCACCAGCAAGACGTTTTGTTTGTCCTCCTGAATTTTCAGCAAAACTTTCAGAATGAGCAGAAGGGGTGGGAATGCATACAGAAACTTCCCTTCCAGGATATTGCTAGGGCATCCACTTTCCATGCCAGGGGATGAGGTTCCCTGGCAAAAAAAATCTTGGAAGATGTCTGTTCAGAGGGGAGGCAAACAAGTCTATCTGAGGAATGCCCCACTGGTGGACTATGTGCATAAACACATCCCTGTGAAGCTTCCATTCACGGGCCTGTATTAGGTTCATAGGTAGGTACTAGGCTATCTGCCCGAAGGCATTTATAAGTCTAGCCGGAAAGTGTTGGCTTTCACCACCCCCTTAGATTAGTTCTCTGTGCCTCTGTCCAGCAGAGCCATTGAAGTGATCCCCGGGGTATACTTTGTTTCCCATCCACTCGTCAAGGTTTCCCTTGAAGAGGTTTTGCGAGGAGCTCTGTCTAATGTAAATTGGAATCCTGCTCCAGAGCATGGGAAGTCTCTGGGACAGGAATCTATCCCTCCAGCATGTACTATTTATTGTTGTGGTGAGGTTTAGATCCCTAGAGCATGTGGCTCGAGGGGATATGGTTTTCTTTAGGTGGAGCATGTCCATCAATTCTGGGTTGGACATGGCCTTGTATGTCAGGCAGAGATCACCTCTGAGTAGGTGGTATGCAACAGAGTACAGCTGGAGTTTCTTCAGTCGAGCTGCATAGGGCATCTGTTTGAGGCCAGTGATACTCTTGGTGAGGTACTTCTGTTGTCTTTCCAGCTGTTGCAGGTGTCTAGTAAGGTACATCCTAAATGGGGCATTGTACTCTATGATGGGCCTGATGAGTGATGCGTAGAGGGGCACAATGACCTCCTTTGATCTGGATGCAAACCCTTTTGTGATTAGATGGGCTACATAGAAGGATTTTCTAACCACTTTGGCAATGTGATTGTCAAAGGAGAGGTTACTATCTACTTGGGTCCCCAGATCCCTTATGTCTTCCGTATTTAGGGGCTGCCACCTATGTGGTAATTTGTGGGTACTATGTTTTTTCCAAAGGGGGTGACTATGCACTTTTTGGCATTTGGCTTGAGGCCATAGTTTTGACACCAGGTATCTGTCTCAGTGAGACCCTTTTGGAGGATGTCTGTGTCAGCCGGAGTCAATTATAGCCTCTAGTTATCAGTCTGTGAACTTGGTCAGCCATAGTCCTCCTGTGCTTTCTGTACATCTGAGAAGTATATGCTGAACAGGAGGGGTCCTAGGACTGAGCCCTGGGGAACGTCACTTGTAACTGGTTTATTGTGGATCTGCTCAAGGTGTCTGCCTAGAGTTCTGAATGGAAGGGATGTAGACTGCCTGCAGAAAAATCTGAAGTTGTCGAGGGCTAGCTCCCAAACCTGTAAAGCTAGTCTGCACAGGAGGCACGATTTAGTCCCACCCCCCGCTTGTTCACATACCAGAGAACAGTCATGTTTGCCTGTGTAGATCAACTGGCCTGGGTTGAGAAGGGATTGAACTGACTGAAGGGCTAGATTCAATGCCTTCATCTCTTTTACATTTACATGATCCTTTTTCTGAGAGGGAGACCACTGCCCTTGTAGAGTACGGGGGCCCAAAACAGGCCCCCAGCCTGTATCTGAAGCATTTGCGTACAGGTCTTAAGTTGGGGGCAGAGGGTGATTGGGAGGTCCTGGGTTGAGACACACTTGTTGGATCCACCACAGAAACTCCTTCTTTAAGCAAGGTAGGAGTGGACTTTGAAATTCCAGAGGGTGGGCATGTTCTGTCCACACAGACTTCAGGAACCACTGAAACTTCCTCATATGAAGCTTTGCCAGAGACAGCATAGGTATGGTGGAAGCAATCAGTGCGAGGATCCTGAGAAATTTCCTTGATGACAAGAAGTGCAGGGAAAGGATATTTGAAAAGGTCTGGCACAGCTGTGCCTTTTCAGGTGAAAGGGACACTATTATTCTGTTTGGAATCTGCACCCCAGAAAGACATTATCTTGGGATGGGGGTGAGGGCAGATTTTTTGAAGAGGATCGTGAATCCTAGTTGTAGGATGACAATGGCTGAGAGGAGGTTCCTCTGCAGTTTCTCTGGGGTGTTTGCCTGGTTCAGGAGGTCATCCAGGTAAGGGAAAATTTGAATGGCTTGGAGTCGGTCGAACGTGTCTACTGGGGCTAAACATTTTGTGAAAACTCTTGGGGGTGTAGAAAGACCAAAAGGCAAGGCTGAGAACTGAAAGTGCCAGGATGCCACAGAGAAATTAAGAAATTTCCTGAACTTGGGATGAATGGGAATATGCAGGTAGGTGTCTAATGCCTATGGACACCAGAAAGGCCTGTGGGATGATCAGAGGAAACAGGGTCTGAAGGGTGAGCATTTTGAAGGAGGGCACATTTAGGAAGGTGTTGAGGAAGTAGAGATCTAGGATGGGTTTCCATAGTCTTTCCTTTTTGGGTACTAGGAACATGCGGGAGTAGAAGCCTGTTCCTTTTTGGTGTGTGGGCATGGTTTGTATGGTTGCCTGTTCTAGCAGGTTTGCCAATACCTGGTGGAAGAGGGGTACTTGTTCTGTAGGAGGTTGTGGGATACCCCTGAAGGGAGGCACTGTGTGCCATGCCATGAAATATCCATGTTTTATGATGTACAAGACCCAGGCATCTTGCGTGATGGACTCCCAGGGTGGAAGAGATGGGGAAAGGCATAGGGAAAGGTGGGTAGAGCAAGGAAGTCCTAAGGAGTCAGGAAAAACCTGCTCTGTCAGGAAAAGGCTACTTATGCTGGTGGGAGGAGGAGGAGGGAGCTGAGTAGTGATGAGCTTTCTTGCTCCCCTTGGAGGGCTTAGATTGGGAGGGCCAGGTTTGCCTGCAGATGAAGACTTGTTTGGAAGGGTAGGTCCTGTGGTACTTGGGAATGGTGAGAGCAGGATGTGCTTGAGTTCTTTTAACTCTACTCTCCTCCTGCAGTGATATGAAAAGATCAGCTGATGTCTTACCAAATAATGCAGAATTGTCAAGGGGAGCATCCATAAATTCACATTGATGTCCTCAGGGAGGGGTTGAAGCCTTAACCAGGAAATTCTTGTGAAGACTGTGGCAGAGGCAGCGGCCCTAGAGGTAGCCTCAATGGCATCATAACTGCATTTTATTAAGTCAAGAGCCACCTGGAAGGACGCATAAATTTGGGAAAAGGCCTTGTTTTCTGAATCAAGCATGTCAGAAAAATTTAGATAGTTGTGACATAAGTTACAGGGAATATTTGGTCATATGTGTTTAGTAATTCAAAGCCCCAATGGCTAATGTAGCCGAAGTGTAATATTTTCTTTCCCAACCTCTCTAGTTACCTACTTTCTTTGTCAGAGGGAAGGAGAGGTAGAAGAAAAGGACCTTGAAGCTTTGAGGCCACAGAGATGAATGAGGGGTCAGCAACAGGGGCCTTAAAGAGGAAGCTGCTGTCTTGAGGGACTTTACAGTATCTGTCCAGATTCTTAAGGGTCGAAGGTTGAGAGTCAGGATGTAGGGACATGGAAGCAAAGGCAGGAATACCTGGTGGGATAGCTGAAGGGCTGGGGGTTTCCACCTGGAGGAAATTGTAGCGCCTCTTCTGAACATCTGACATTTGAGTGCTGTCCTACTTGAAGTGATCCCTCATTTTTAAAAGGGTTTCCCAAATGAGATTTCCTCCATAGGCGAGTCTGTCCCATTAGAATCTTCCCGAGGGGAGGCTTAGTCTAATGGTGAAGGAATTTGTGCAGAGTACGCTAGTGAATCACTGTCATCATCAGATGAACGTTCTTCCTCTGAAGTAAGCTGTCTGACACTTTTTTGGGGCAAGGTAGGGCAAGAGAGGGGAGGAGCAGGGGACCCAACAGTAGGTCTCAAAGACAGGAAGGCCTTGAATAATCCTTGGGCAAAATTTTGCCACTCTTTCTGGGGATCTTGAGGAGAGGATGGATGCTTAGTTTGTTTTTTTCTTAGAAGGTGGTTTGGATGTAGGCCTGCATTGAAGTATGTCAGAATAGACTTCTTCCCTCGCCAAGATCTGTGCGATTCCCCTAGGGATTTCAGAATAAATTAGCTTTTGTTCCCCCTGGACATCTGTAAGAGATGCCTGTGAGGTTTCTCTGGATGTGCTGGCATCCAGGTCTAAGGCAGTCTGCAAAACAGGCTTGGCCTGAGTATCTGGATCTGAAGCAGAATGTGCCTCCAGGCTACCATGCACCTCTGGAGAGTCATCTGAAAGGAGAGGCACAGCTGAAGCTTTGGGCCTAGGTCTTATGGACTGACTTCTGCTTCATAGTAGGCTTAGTTGTCGGGCTGTAGGAATCCTCTAGCTTGCTATTGCAACAATTTTCAAGTGTTAGCTCTCTAGATATATTGCTCCAAAGAGTCTTGGGAACGAATTGGCAGATAGAACATTTCTTATGGTCATGGTGTATTCCAAGACAAGAGAGGCACAGTGTGACTATCTGTGTGGAATCTGTCTTCCACAATCACATTTCCCTTTCCTGGATGACTAACTCAAGGGAAAGAAAGGGTACAGCAGTAAGACAAAAAGTACCCCAACGGGGCACTTATCTTTAGAAGAAACACTCGATTCTGGCAGCAGAGTGACGACCGGGACTGGAGATCTGACTGGTGGAAAAAGTTCTCAGGATGCTGTGCACATGTGTCACTTTTACGGCCTATGTCCAATAGCTGCTTGCATTGGGTATAGTGCACTTTACAGTACTAAAAGACGATGGTATACTGGCTGACGTATCTATGCAGACAATTCCCTCATGTAAAGAATACTGCAACAGATGAATAGGACATCTTATGTTTACACCTCATTGCATCTACAAATTAAGAATATAGTCCCCTCCAAAATCTTTCTTCATAAACACTACTATCTCTGCCAATGCCAATTTTGTAACCAGCTGCCACAATTTCTGCAACACTTCTCTCTCATAAGTCAAAACTCACTACTGGCATAGACTTTCCATGTTTAACATCTCTTTCAGACAGTAAAAAGCATTTCAGAGATCCAAATCCAAAATAATAATTGTTTAAAGCCAGCCTGTTCCACCATCAACCTCTCATATAGTCTAAGAAATTACTCTCTCATTTTAAGCTCCTGTTGTGTTTTGTCCTCCAACTCCAGCAAGATGCGTCAACACTCTGCTTCTCTTAACTGTTCCTGATGCCTTTTTATGAATCTCCAACCTTTGCATCCTATCAGGTTCAATCACCTTCCATTGGTGGTGTAAGTACTCAGCATCAAAAACTAGCATCTTTGAGTCATTCCATAGAAGCAAGGCTCACAACACAATGTGCATTGCCTCCAGACTACAAGTCATCTCATTTACATTCTGTCTCAACATCTTTTTTAGGTTTTCCAGGTGGCCAACACTATTGTAGCTTGATTCAAAATCAATTCAGTCACTTTGAAATACTCTTCTATGATGCATTCTTTTCCTCCACAATTAGCACTGACACGTATTTTTCTATCTGAAATCTTGACAAATTAACTTTTTAAATACTTTTATTCGGACTCAAACAAAAAAATCTAAGTTATGCAGAATCCTCAGTCTGTTTTTGGGTTCAGGATAAAACACAAGGGGATGAATGGCCTGGTTCAAAGTAAACTTAGTGGCAACCTATAACAAAATATGGGCTGGTTCAAAGACTCACACAATCAAGAAAAAAACTTGCAGGTAGTAAGGGCCTGCAATTTAGACACTCATCTAACATAAGTTGGAACAATAAGCACAGATGTCTTCCATGTTAGAAATTTTACAGAAAAGGAGCACTATCAATAGATTCAAAGGAGAATAAACTCCTCCAAAACAAAATTAAGCTCTCAAGGAGGTAAACCATCTTTATGCAACAGCCTAATTTGCAAAACCCCTTTCAAAATTTAACTTGAGATAAAGAAAGGGGGATCCCCAAAGGCAGACTAGCAGAAATAGACAAAAAAATGAAACTGTTAAGTGCACCCTAGATCAGAAAACAGTGAATCATGTAGTTGCACCAATGGAGCCCACACTTGGGATGAATCTCATTCTGTTTAATAGAACCAGCTAGAAAATATTTTCCATTTTGCTCAGTATGATTTCCGAGTAGTATTTCTTTATCTGCGTTTAGTACCTGCTGCACACCCTGGAAAAGAAAAGGTGCCTAAATGCAAACAAACTATCACCCAAACTGCTAGACTGAAATTCTGAATACTGGTGTTATCAAGGATACCTTGTCCAAGAGTGAAAAGATCCAATCTGGGTGAAGCTTTTTTGCCCAAGGCACGACAAGGGAGAACCAATGTAGTCTGGACTAAAAGGGAGTCATCAGAAGCATCTTAAGCAAGTCTGTCTTGGTCTTTAGAGCTATAGGACTCACTGGAAAGGGATGGGGGCATGGGATGAAGCTGCTGCATCAAAAGAGATTTGAGAATTCACTGGATTTTCATGTGCAGACTGACCAATGAAACTATTAGGATGACATGAATCACTCTCTTGCATGGGTTATGCTCTGATGGGCCATTTTAGAAAGTGAGCACAAAAAGATGATGATGCAATTATCTAAAATATGGAGGCCTTGGAGTCTGCAAAACATTTGCGAAAATTCTTGGAGCATAGGAAACACCAAAAGAAAAAACTGTAAACTGAAAGTGGAATCCCAAGGCACGGAATCATTGGAAATGTGTGTGTATTTTGTAGACTGGGATCTGCAAGTAGGACTCGAGTCCAAAGACTCCTAGAAAAGCCTTGGAGAAACAAAAAGGGGAAAGTTTGTAAAGTAAGTATCTTGAATTTTGGACTGAAATGAATGTTCAACTTTGAAAAGTCCAACACTGCTCACTGTATGCCTTCCTTTTTGAAAACCATGAACATTTTTGAATAAAAGCCATTGCCTTTTTGGGATCGAGGCACTGGTTGCATTTCACTCTGGTATAAAATCTGACAAAAGTAGAGTTGTGAAAAATCTTACCATAATGGTAGATTTCCTACTCTTCACTGTTGCAGTATTCATTACAATAAGAGATCCCTTGTCAAGGGTGTCCCAACATCCAGCCAGTATACCAAAGCCTTTAGGTTGCATTAAGGTATGCTGTACATCACACATATGTGCTCCTTGTGTAGCGTAGGGCATAAAGGTGATGTCTGGATCTGCCATCCTCAGAACTGAGCGCCCCAGCAGGAATGCCAGTCCAAGGAATAGAGAGGTATTCAGTACATCCACAAGAAAAATGGATCAGGGCAGAGTGAGGGAGTGAAAACAGTGAAGAGAAGGACCTCTACTGTTATGTTAAGATTTTACACAACTGTACTATGTCCTTCCATTTCACGGTTGCAGTACTCACTACAATAGGGAATGTGCCAAAGCTCAGGAAGAACCTTGGAAGGAAGGACCAGCAGAACCCTCTAGGAAGCCATGAAGGATGACCCTAGCAAAACCAGCTTTAGCACTGGAGATTGCATCCAACTTGTTGTGCTTGGCAAATGTATGCACAAAAGTCCAGGTAGCTGCCTCAAGAAAAGAGGTAGTATCCAATCTCTTGAAAAACGCACCAGAAGAAGCCACAGCTGTAGTAGAATGAGCCTCAACAGAACAAGGAAGGCACTTACCATTTCAGGAATAACAAAAATAGCTAGCTTTTGAGATCCAAGAAGAAACAGTTTGCTTGGCTACAGCTAATCCTAAGGACCTAGGATGAAAAAAAAGAGCTGATCAGATTTCCTACCGGTCTTAGTCTTTTTGACTGTGCAGTGGTGCAGCTGTTAGCACTGTCGCCTCACAGCAAGATGTTCTCCAGTTCAATTTCCAGCTGAGGCACCTTCTGTGCAGAGTCTGCATGTCTTCCCTGCATTTGCGCGGGTTTTCTCTGGGTGCTCCAGTTTCTTCCCACATTCTAAAGACTTGCTTGGAGCATTTCTCCCCAGGCCTCTGTGATTATGATCTCTGTCCAAGTAGGACTTTTTTGGTAAACAATGTTAAATAAAATAAATTATTCAAATAAAATCTGAGTTGTCTATGCACATCCAACATATGTAGCACCTTCTCACTGGCAGATTGCAGAGAAGGGAAGAAAGTGGGTAAATGAATAGACTAAGGGACAACTCATTCACCACCCTGGGCATAAAAGGATTAGTATGCAAAAACACCCTATCCTTATGAAACACCAAAAAAAGGAGGGCAAGCCATAAGAGCTTCAAGCTCAGACACCTGTCTGGCAGAAGTACAGGATAACAAAAGTACACTCTTCCAAGAACAATGTTGCAAGGAAGCTGAAGGCTCAAAAGGAGCCCGAGTCAATTTTTCCAAAACAAAATTAAGATCCCAGAGAGGAGGAACAGGCTTCCTGGGAGGCCTAATATAAAGGCCGCCTTTAAGGAACTGTTTAGCTTTAAATCTAGAAGCTAAAGGAGAAGATAAAGACAGACAAGCAGACATAGCTGATAAATGAGCTTTTAAAGAAGAGTAAGCCAATCCAGTACTGAGCAAGTCACACAGATGAGAACCAAAGGAACATCCACAAAAAAGTGGACCCAGTTTACAAGAAAGATACCACACAGAAAACCTCCTCCATTTGGATAAATAGGACTTCCTAGTATTGGGTTTCCTGACCTCCTGCAGGAGGTTAAGCACATTCTCAGAAAAAGCTGTGGAATCTGAATCCCATCACCCCCGGGGACAGAAGAGAGATCCCTTATCCTGTGTGAGTAGATCCACCCTGTGAGGTAACTTGTGATAACTGACCTTAGCTAAATGCAGAAGAGGGAACCAATGCTGTCTCAGACAAAAAGGAGTCACCGATAACATTTTGGGAGCATTCTGTTGAATTCGGAATAGGACTTTTAGAATGAGATGAAGGGGAGGGAAAGGGTACAGAAACATCCCCTTCCAAGAAAAACATAGGGCATCTACCTTCCGAACAAGAGGACCTAGGCCTCTCGCACAAAATAGGAGAAGCTGCACAGAGGAAAGGCAAAAAGATCTGAGGAGTATCCCACTGGTGGGCAATGTTCAGAAATGCATCCCTGTGAAGCATCCTCTCATGGGATTGAGTTAAGGACCTGATTAAAGTGTCTTCCACAATGTTTTGACCTGATGAAAACTGCCTAAAGCATCACCTGAAACTGTGTAGCAAGATCCCACACTAGGCGTGCCAATCAGCAAAGATGAGATCCCCCCCCCCATTTGTTTACATACATCATTGTGGTATTGTCTGTAAATACCTTGAAAGGTCATGGGGAGAAAAAGTATGAAAAGCTTGAAGTGCCAATGAAGAGCTATCATCTGTGACACTGATGTGCTCTCTGTTGAAGAAGCAACACCACCCCCTGCACTTTTATGGAGCCAAAAGCTGCTCCCCATTCCATGTCTGAAACATCAGAGAACAGCTCCTGAGGGGAAAGAGGGGGATGAAGACATAGCTGCTGGATCCACTAGTGAAGTTCCTTCTTGAGATAAGGGAGAAGAGGAACTACAAATTCTACTGGATGCACATGTTGAAGCCAAACTGACTTCAGAAACCACTGAAACTCTCTCATGTGGCCAGAGGAGGCAGAGATGGTAGATGCCATGAACCCCAAAGGTCTCAGAAATTCCCTGGCTGTTATAGAGGCCAGAAGAAGAATAATTTGAAAAAAGTAAAGGAGTGTCAAGGCCCTGAAAGGAGGCAGGGATGCCAGCACATACACAGTCTGCATCCTGTACCCCAGAAAAACATGGTCTTGACTAGAAGTTAGACTTTTTGAAGTTTGTGAATCCCAGGATTTGCAGAAGAGAAATGGCAAAACGAAGATTTTGCAACAGTATCACTGGACATGATGCCTGAAATAGGTTGCCCAAGTAAGGCAATACTTGGATCCTCTGAATCCTGCAAAAAGCAATCACAGAAGCAAAGCATTTGGTGAATACCCTTGGGGCAGTAGAAAGGCCAAACAGCAAAGCAGAGAACTGAAAATGCCAGGAAGCAACAGAGAAACATAAAAACATCCTGAAAAGGGGATGAATAGAGATATGCAGATAAGAATCCTCGATATCCAGAAATATAAAAGCCTGAGGAAGCAGGTGAAGGAACATAGTCTGAAGAGACATTTGAAAGGAGGACATCTTCAGAAAAGTGTTTAGATGAAAGAGGTTTAGAATTGGTCTCCAGTTACCCCCTTACCTGGGCACTAGAAAATCCTGGAGCAAATCCCCCTCCCTCTTTGGACACAGGTGCCTCTTGAACAGTACCTTGAGTCTAAAGATTTTGAAGCACCCCTGGAAAGGAAGATAGCTTTCCTGAGGGGGCAGAGGAATTCCCATGAAAGGGGAAGAGATTTCCAGACCACAAAACACCCCTGGTGGGCAATGGAAAGACCCCAGGAATCCTGAGTAATCTTTAGGCAAATAGTAAGAGAATGATAGGTGAAGAGAGGGAGGAAAGTGGCTGAGATGAATAAGATAATCAGACAGCATCTGGTTTACCTGGAAAAGGAGACTTCTGAGCAACCAAAGTTTGAGTAGCCTTCACAGCCTTGCCACCATTTTTACCCCTGGGAGGAGGGCAAGACTGCCTGTGAACAAAGGCTGGCTTACTGGAGTAGTTTCTCTGAAATGTAGGCACAGGAGGAAAACACATGCTTAAGTTCCTGTAAAGCCTTGCCCTTATCCTGAAGGACAAATCAGCAGCAGCCTTGCCAAACAAGTGTTAATTATCTAAAGGAGTATCCATCAATTTAGCTTTAATACCAGGCAAAGGTTGAAGTCGAAGCCAAGAATACCTCATCACTGACCCAAAAGCACCAGGCCTAGAAGAAGCATCTGCTGCATCATAACTATGCTTGATGAAATGATGAGCCACCTGGGGGGGGGGGGTGGTCCTAACAGGGAAAGGCAGAAGTTTTACCTTCAGAGTCTGGAAGATCAGAAATAATATGACAGGCCTGGGATAGGACAGCCAACAAATACCTGGACATATGGGTCTGACAATTAACAGCCCTAAAGGCCAAGGTAGCGGAGGTATAAACTTTGCCTAGCCTTTTCATGGTCCTGTTATCTTTTTCAGAGGGCAGTAACTTGGGAGAAGGAAGCAATTGAGAGGGCTTGTCAGAAGGTACATACACCAGCAAGGGGTTAGCAGGGTACACTTCTACAAAAAGTTACAGTCCTCAGGCACCCTACAGAATCCATCAGGTTTCTTGGCAGCAGGGGGCTGAGTCTGGAGCCCTAGAAGCATTGGAAAATGCATCCAACAGGGCAGCCAAAACAGGAACAGCAACTGAACGTCTAGGAGAATCCATCTGCAACAACTCATAATACCCCTTTTTTACCTCAGAAACCCGAGCACAATGGTATTTAATGAACTCCATCATCCTGGTGACCATGTCCTCAAAATAAATCTCTTCAAAGGGAATATCAGGACTAGTATATTCCTCTTCTTCTGATCCATAATCCAGAAGAGAAGGAACCTGACTAAGCAAGTGATTTCTCATTGGAATCCAACTCCTCTTCAGAAAAATCTAGCTCCTTGGGTCTTTTTAAGGGAGGAGAGGACCTGGGGGTGGGGGGCTGGAACCAAAACTCCCTGAGGAGGTTTCAGTGCCAAAGCACTACTGCCATTCTCGCTCTGTGGATGCTTAGGAACAGGAGTAATATGTTTTGTGGTTTGCTTTTTTCTTCAAAGGGATGTCCACCTTATAAAATTTGAAAAGCTCTGACCCAGAACAGCATTCAATGACAGTAGTAGGGAGTAGGGATGACTTCTCAGACTACAATTTGAAGAATACCCCTAGGCCCCTAGGAGATAATCAGCCATGGTTTCCCCTGAACATCCAAAACGGAAGTCTGCAATGCCTTCTCGGACATGCTTAAAGTCGGATCCCTGCAGACTTCCAACTCCTTCGTGGCACAGGAATCCAGTGGCAAAACCGGGCAAACCTCCAGGTATTCACTCGCCTCTGGAGAGAAGTCCAGTGAAGGCTGAACAGCAGAAGATACCAGATTAGGCTTCTTGGCCACCTTCTTCCTTGACAGCTGTCCCTCTGAGCAGGAAGCTCCCTCCACAGTGTTTTTTATGAGACGCTTAAGACGCTGGTTTAAAAGATAAAGCACCAAAAAAGAAAGTCCATTATGAAGGGTTTTAGGTACAAAGGCCTGACAGATTAAACAGGATATATGGTTGTGTGAGGTGCCAAGGCAAAATGGACACTGTCTGTGGCAGTTCTTATAGGGAATCTGTCTCCCACATTGGCAGTTACCCTTCTTGGATGACAAACCACCACAAGCAACAAAAAAAGAAAGTATTAAAAAAAAATAAAGAACCCCCAATGGGGCACTTGCCTGCAAAAGCTTGGTGAACCAACAACGGAAAGGGCATTCATACAGAATATCAAAAAACAGTGCTGGGACTGGCGGCAAAGATGTTCTGAGGATTGTACATCCAGACATCACCTTTATGTCCTATGCTACATGAAGAACATACATGTGACATATGGCATACCTTAATGCAACCTAAAGGTTTTAGTATACAGGCCAGACGTCGGGCTGGCCTTGGCAGGGGATCTTATTGCAGTGAATAATGCAAAAGTGACATGGAAGGATATCTTGAGGAAATAGATGGATTTTTTGTTTTGGCAGATGAGGGATCCCTGATTGAGATGGAATGGATGCCCACTGAATTCTGTAACCAACTTTGATTTTTTTTTTTTTTTTAATTTAAGAAACAAGGCATCTGAAGTTATTTTCAGGAAATGAAGGTAGCCTGAGAGATTGGCAGCAAATTGGGAAGAATTGGAGAGGTGGGGAGGAAAAGGCATAGGCAAGTCTATGGGCTTTAAGAAAGAATCATTGGGATACATTTTTTTCTTTTTGAATATCCCTGGCATTTCTTATATTACTGCCTAACTCACTTTTGCATAGAGCTTTAAGTGTGTTTGGAAAAAAATGACGAGAGAGAGAATTCTTTCTCTTAAAGAAAAGCAGACAAAGTTGTTTGACTTGATTTACTCCTTTCTTCCAGTTTCTTTAATACTTCTGCTGAAGACTTCGTAAATAAAAGGTCTCTATCAAAAAAAGCATTAAGCATCTTAGCATTACCATGGAAATTCAGTAATTTTATCTATACAGTTCTACATATTACAGTACCAAATAGCAGCAGCCCTGGACGCAGCATCAAAAGCACACTTAATACTATGCTCAGTGACATGTGAAGCAGAGTTTAACGCTTCTAACACAAAATACTGTCAAGAGTTAGAAAGTGAAGCTATGGTTTGCAGCAAGGAAGCAAAAATTGCTAAAATATACTTGGACATGTGCCTGGCAATTAATAGCTCTGAAAGCTAAAGGTCATCAGAGGATGTACAGATTTTTCTCCCCAAAATCTATCAAAGGAACTAATCTTTGTCATTTGGGAGAGGGTTAGTAGCCGAAAAGGCCTTAGAAATTTTGTCCCATTCATAGAAATAACAGCAGGGTCTGCAACAGGATTTTGATAAAGGTGTGAGTGCACCAGGCACCCTGTAAAATTTGTCAGGCCGTTTAGGGCAGGAGGTTGAAAGCAAGGGGAAACAGGACCAAAACAAATGCATCATCTAAGGCCCCTAAAATTGGGGGAATGGTTACTGGTTTAGGAGAATCTATACCAAATTCATAGAATATTTTCTAAGCTTTTGATGCTTCGCTATATTCCTTCATTTTTTTAAAGTTTACCCCCAAAAGAAATTTTCTAATTAGGGAAGTCTGAGAAGATGCTATCTTCTGATTCAGAATCGCAGAGAAAACTACATAATTAAGTAGTGTAATTTAAGTCCTCAATATCTGATTCAGAAAGAACCTCTCTATCAGAGTAACAAGGGATCTCTTTCTCTTAATTGGTGTAGAAACTGGAAGTGAAGTCTAAAGAGATGGGGAATGCCATGAACTGGCCTACAGGCAAAATACCAGTTTTCGAAGTAAAAGGAAGTGATGCATGGTTTTGTGTTTTTTTTTTTTTTTTTGCAGTTGTTAGCCTTAAGGCCTTATGCAGCGGTTAGCGCTGTCGCTTCACAGCAAGAGGTTCTGCTTTTGATTCTCGGCTGAAGCACCTTCTGTGTGGAATCTGCATGTCCTCCTCGCGGTTGAGTGACATTAAAGACATGCAAGTAGGTGCGAGCGTGAATGGGCATGCCTTTGTTGAAGGTTAAGTGTCAGGCTGGCAACTCAGCACCATAATAATCCACTGCCAATCACGAGCAGACTGGAGTTCTCCTGTGACGACCCCTAACCGGGAAAAGCCTAAAGTCATTTGCAGCCTTAAGGCTTTAGAGGGGGCACCTAAAGGCCTGACTGATGCTAAGTTCTCCCTTTCTAAGCTGACCAATAATGTATTGTTTGAATGAATATGTTTAAATCATGGGCCATAATTTCCTGAGAAGAAACATTACATGGACCAGGAGAAATAGACTGAAGGTCCAAGGGCTATAAAAGTGATTCAGCAGAGATTTCAGACCCAGGCCCAAAAAACCCCAGTATTTGTCAGGTACCTCTTTCAGTACCCCCCCCCCCCACCTCAGAGGGAGGCACCAAAAGAGACTCAGTTATGGTCAAATGTCGCAACTACATAAGGTCTTGGGAGTAAACAAAGGGCAAATAACACATCCTGGTATTGTGTTGATACCATAATCAAAAACACAAGAGAAATGGGGACCTTGGAGGAAATCTGTCTACCACACAACCATTTACTCTTCCTGAGACATAAAATGTGAATAAACTTGTCTTCAGAAAAAAGAGTGGTTCTCCAAAAGCGATACTTATTTGCTCAATTTTATAGTTGAAGCTGACTGCCAGACTCATGACACTAAGCTGACAAGAAACCTATTTAGGCACACTATATGGCAAGAAAGTTCTGACTTTTTGTGCCCATTTGTCCCTGTTACATCAGTTTGTTCTCTTATATTAGAGGAGGATGTACAGGGTGCAAAGGAGGAGACAAAAGCTTTGAAGACTAGTCGGTCATCTAATTCTTGCCAGGATACATCCTACTCTAGGTTTAATTTCTCCAAGGCTTTTGGGTTTCTAATACCAAGATGAGAATTGACCCCATTCCTAAGTCAAAGTATGATTAAAGTTTGTGAAATTAGTAGTGTTTCAATTTGACATTAGCCAAAAAAGTGTTCTTCATAGCACCTCCAATGTACCCAGAAGTGATGACTCCTGCAATTCATACGGAGTTACATACATCAGTAGCAGGTCTAATTCAAATTAACAAAAACCCACTTATTCGAAGACAAAAATTGTTGAGACGAGATGGACAAAACCTGATTTTAATGAACCACCATATTGACTAAACTTTTCTCAGGGTACACATCCAGCTGACCAACATTTCAAGAAGACTGCGCTATCTCACACCCACTCAGGTGAAGGGGGCTACACCCCTCACACTCCTCCTAACTAAATATACCAACTCCAAGATCACACTACAGTGAGGAAAAGGACAAATTTACCCATGTTGGTCAACTAGATGCTTACCTTGAGAAAAATTCCAGCAATATTTATTTATTTATTTTATTTATATTTGTTGACTGGGAGTCTCCAGCCGGACGCAGGTCCATTTTCAGCAGAGGCCTGGAGAGAAAAGCTCCACAGTTAAAACAGACAGTAGTACCAATATGGACCAATCTGAGAATATTGAAGGACCAATATGGTCGTTCGTAAAATCAGGTTTCAGACATCTCTGTGATTTCTTTTTCGGGTAAGTGGGTTTTCGTTAATTTCAAGTAGACACATCAGTAGCATATCTAAATAAGACTGTAAATTATTTTTTGTGCGACGCATTGCTCCTACTACTATTGGAATGTATGGGTATTCCTCTTTCCAAAATGCTTTCGTTTCTGCCTGCAAAACTTGGTATTTTATGACAGTCTCTCTCTCTATACATAAGACACTATCACTGGGCATAGCAATTTCAATGATCAATGCTACCTTTTGCCTTCTTTTCATAGAGTACTATATCCGGTTTTCTCACATCCATTTTTTTTAATTTTGGTAATGGATAATCCTACGAGACATGAAGATTTTCTATAATGCCTTGTGGCTCACGTTTCCAGTGCTTCACAGCTACTTCAATATTGTAAAGTTTGTACAATCCCCAATGAAACAGTATTGTCACTTTATTCTGCCTTTTAGAATACAGGCCCTCTGCCATTAGTGTATCACACCCAGCAACAAGATATGAGACTGTTTCCACTTCTGTTTTACGGAACCTGAATTTGTTAGTTATAGACTTTGTAAACCAATGTCCAGTACCCCACGCCACCAATATCAACCTTTTTGGTTTAAATTCACCTCTTCTTAACCATTTTTGCATCAGATCCTGATAGACCTTGGGTTGTTCCAGCAGTTGACTGTACTTGCAACTATATTTATATGCCTCTTCCACATTTCTTGTCTACCCAAAAAGCATCTGCTAAACTAAGCAGGGAAGTAATCTCAGATTTGTCGTCTTCATGTTTTCACAACCTTTGATCTGGTAAGGTCAGGAGATAAATATGCAGGTCTACAACTGCAGATCTATACATGTAATCGATGTCAAAGAGGCCCATACCTCCTTCAGAACACGGAATACATAATCTTGGTATACTTTGATTTTATGCATCATTTAATGAGCATGAAGCATTTTTCTTCTTTTCTTGTCCAAATAATCCAATAACCTTTGGGGGTCAATTACCCCAAAACTAAGAACAGGAAGAGCAAATTGGTTTATAGATTGGACTTTATTCCTAGATGTCAGGGCCGTTTTCATTCAGTATTAGTTTTAGTCTTCCAAGATATTCCTTACAGAGTTTTCTTCGCATCTGTATGTTTGTCAAGCCTTCATCAATTCCCAAATACTTGTGCATTGCCTCCTGCTCAAGTTCCTTTATATCACATTCCTGTCCCAGACTGTCATTTTCTTGGTGCTGCAGCTTTCCTGCTTTAAATGTTGCTTTTGCATACTTATGAAGACCAAATAACATTCTTTGATAATCTGAAAAAATGTTGACCACTTGTAGTTATGCATTCAGCTCATCTGAAGAACTAAGCAGTTTTAAATCATCCACACAAAGATGATCGGATGTCTTTACACTTTGTTGTTGTCTGAGAGCCAAATTGTAGCCATGACCTAATCTGTTAAGTAGACAGCTTAATAGGTTAAGGGCAAGACAAAAGAGCAGTGGTGATATAGTCACTCTGGAATATCCCCTTTTGAATTTTTATCCCTGGGATAATAACTTGTACTTTACAACAGGTTTAGCTGCAAAGTGGTTTGCCACTGTTTTATGGTCACTGCAATGTAACTGATCAATGTAGGGTGTACTTGTGTAAGCACTCTATCCCATGAATGCAGGGTGCTGGCTTTTTTTTTTGTAATTTTTCTCCCCACAATATCTCTATTTTTAATTTCTGCAAGTCTTTTGGGTTTCTAATGCCATGACTGGAATGGACCCCATTCCTAAGTCAAAGTATGATTAATGTTCATGAAATTAGTATTGTTTCAATCTCTGATGTTAGCCAGAAGTGCTCCTCACAGCACCTGCAATGTGCCCAGTACTGACTCCTCCTGCAATTCATAGAGTTACACGTATCTGTAATATATAAAAAAAGAATTTACGGTCGTACTTGGATAAGACCCATTGCTCCTACTACTATCGGAACTGTTTGTGTATCCTCCTTCCACACTGCCCGTGTTTCTGCCTGCAAATCCTGGTATTTTATGACTTTCTCTCTCTGTACATAAGGCAGTGTAGTCACTGGGTGCAGCAATTTCAATGATCATTGCTACTTGTGTTTTCTTTTCACAGACTACTACATCTGGTTTTCTCACATCTGCATTTTAACTGTTGGTAACTGGTGATCCCATGTAATATGAACTTAATTTTCTATAATGCTTTGTGGCTCATGTTTCCAATATTTTTTCAGCTACTTCAATATTATAATGTTTGCACAATCCCCAGTACAACAGTCCTGCCATATTATGCCTTTCAGTATACAGTTCTTCTGCCATTAGTATACCACAAACAGCAACAAGATGTGTAACTGTTTCCAATTTTTACAAAACCTACATTTGTCTGTTTCTCCCACATATTCAATGGACTTTGTAAACCAACGTGTAGGTAATCCACTATCTTGGGCCACCAATATTAACTTTTTGTCTTGTGGTTTAAAATTTCTCTCTCCTTAACCATTCCTGTCTTCAATCCTGACCAACATGAAGCTGTTCCAAGAGTTCTGTACTTGTATCGATATTTATGCATTTTCCACATTTTTTGCCTTCACATCTGATCCTTCACCTTATATTCTTTCATTTTTTGGCACATTCAGTTGCTGCCTGATCTACTTCTGGTTTGATTTCCATTCCCACTTGATACTGATATGCTTCTGCTAAACTAAGCAGGGAAGTCATCTTAGACTTATTCTCCTATTTTAAAACTTTTTCTATGTTAAGGTCTTGTGAGGTAAGCAGACATGTATGTAGTCCTATGATTGCGATCTATACATGTAATCAATTTCTAATGAGATCACAGATGACTGTGAACCAGTCAGGGAGGAGTAGTTCTTAAGTGGGCCCTTGAAGTAATGTGCTTCTAGGGTACCCATTTAATGTGAAAGAATCCCTTGATCATGAAGGGGTATACGAAAATTAATACTATCATGTCAAAAGGTGACTCAAACATCTTGCGTTAAGAAAGGTAAAAATGGCAATCCAAGTGTTGACAAAAAATGCCAGTCCTCTTTAGGCATACACTGAAATTGTTTTATACAACGTCTTGATTTTCTATGCAGATGCTAGGCTAAACTTAAGTTACCTGGAATCAGCAGTCTTGTATGCCGATTACAAATAAGCAATCTGATCTGCCTTTAAAAATCCAGACTGCCATATTTTGAAGAATTCATTTTTCTCCAAGACACAGCAATCTTGCAGTCTGTATGTTTAAGACAGCAGAGGGGTGAGTGTAACACTGCAACAGTGACTTTTGTATTCTGCATGTTTAGCAAACATTACACTTTTCAGCCTAAATCACTTAGACTAGATTTGCGTCATTCAAGCCCTTCCATGCACTACTGTCCTTGCATCACATAGTTAGCATTTGTTTTATCAATTGCTATACCCTTAACTGTCAAGGCACGGCCCAGCAATTCTAAGCTGATTCTGTTTTTCAGACAGTGGTGCTTTTTTTCAAATAATGCCTTACAATATGATGTTGCTCTTCTCCTCATCTTCAAGAAATCTTCAGCCACTAACGCATGGATAATAATGAACAAACGCTTTTGATGGCCAGCTTATGAACTAACTACTAGTGAATCTGGCACATGCAGTCCAATGACTTTCCCAAGTCACTGAGCATATACACTCAGGATTCACCAAAACCACTCAACAAGCATCCCCTTGAGGTAACCCTACTGCTGGGAAGACAACCTCGCAGTACATCTTAAGAGCACACAGTAAGCAAGGATCCTACAAGCAAGATATGGCATACGTTACTGGATGCTTCCACATGCAGACAGACTGAGGATTACTAGCCTGGGGTTATTAGCACGTGCAATTATGTCATGTCCAGCCACTCCTCTTGTTATTCGGACTGTTTACAAGATTCCTGGTCTCAGCCAGCAACTCTTTTCCCCACTGAACTTACCCTACAGAATAGGAAAGCTGACCACTGGCCATTTCACTCTAACTGCAAAAAGTCACATGAAGCATTTTCTTCTATTGAAACCCGGTTATCCGATGCCCAACTAATACTCGACCCAAACAAAACAAAATTACTAATCTTCCAACCCACCAAACGTACCCTAGACAGCTCTTACTTTAACATCACAGCAAAAGACACCACCATCCATCCTACAGAACACACCAAATTACTAGGCGTAGGAATAGACAATAAACTGAACTTTGACATTCACATTTCCATGACCATTAAAAAAGTGCACAAAAAACTAGGAGCATTGTATAGAAATCAATAACTACTTACCAAAGCAGCTAAAATTTCAGTAGCAAATTCTCATCTTATCTCTACCCTACTCTATGCCTCACCAGTATTTACTAACCTTAGACAATGTGATCTAAATAAGCTCAAAACCTGCTACAACAAAATCGCCAAATTCGCCACAGGGGCTTCCTACCGTACTCACCACCATCTCTCACTAGCAGAACTGGGCTGGCTAGAGCTCCCCCACCTCCTTCAGTGGTACCAACTCACACTCGTCCACAAACTAATAAACCAACCACTAAAAGTCCCATCCCTCCAGAACCTACACCAACCCTACATAACCACAAGACCACTAAGATTCAGCCACAAAAACCTCCTACAGGTCACAAGAGCCATTAACTCTGCTGGAGAAGCTTTATTCTCCTGCACTATAGCCAAACTCTGGAACTCCCTCCCATCCTCAATTACCTCTGTAACTTCTTGCACCCACTTTAAATCCTTACTAAAATCACACTTCAAAACTTGCCAGATATGCCCTTGCAACCCCCCCCTCTAATACCATCCACTCCCCCAACCCACTACCTCTCTCAGCCCCTATTCAACAGCCTACTCTTGGCAAGCTTGGCTACTAATGTTCCCAGCTACCTATCACATAATACTAACTTCTTGTAGCACCAACTGCTAATGGCTGTTATGTACCTCAAAAACAGTTTGTATCAATTGTTCACTGATGAATCTCAACTACATTTTAACCATGTTTAGTATGTCACCATATTTTAAAATTGTACTATGCTCTACAGCTGTTTTACATCTGTTTTCTTCTTGTCTTGCGTCCTTAACTGGACTAATGTCTATATTTAAATGCTATGTTTTTTTAACTGTATAATGCAAATACTTAATGTGGAGCTTTTCTCCTTGGGCCTCCGCTGAAAACGGACCTGTGTCCAGTCATACTCTCCCGGTTAACAAATGTAAATAAATAAATAAAAACCTCCCTGCAGATCTTACCAGTGATCCCAGACTGTTCCTGAAATCAGGTTGCTGGTAGCTCAGTCAGATTTCCTGCCTCTGTGCCACTGTTTTGTTAGCTGTAATCTTGTGAAACATTTTATAAATTACAAGCGAGTTGTACCGCTTTTTTGGCTTTTGTAAGGGAAATTTATACACGTGTGAAAAGTGGGGTGGTGACACCAGACAAAACAAGAAAAATCAGGAATTACTGCTCAGTAAAACAAGAAAAAGTGGACTGGTGTACACTTGTCTAAGTATTACGTTTAATTATTCCCAAACAATGAAATAAGCAACCAGGGGTGGTAACACGTGATGTATTTCGGGTTACCGGCGTTTTGTAAAAATCTACTGTCAATCATTAGCGGACAATCATCCGCTGTGGCGACCCCTTACCGGGAAAAGCCGACAGACAAACAAACAAGAGTGTCGGTAACTGTGCGTCTCCTGGAGACAAAATCTGGGCCTCATCATACCTGCATCACATTTCAGGTTGCTTTTTATGCATATAAAGGTCCAGTTATGGAGAATACACATTTTTAGAGAACTGATTTTGAGGCAGTCAAGTCAATTCTTTGTGACTGGCAATAGATGGATAGGCATGAAAGGTAAAAATATAGAAAATGGGAAATGTTGTATAAGTTTATCAATTAATTGACAGGTTTTATCACCTCAAATGATTTAAAGAAAAAAAAAAAAAAAACCTCTTGGTGGTCAGTTGATCTCATTTTAAATCTGTAATGTGAGGAGGATGTGGCAGAAATACAAGAGAGCCCTGAGGGTTGATTATAAAATCATCTATTCAAGTGCCAAAAAAAAAAAAAAACACTTGGAAAACTGGTAAGGAAGGCTAGATGCTCTTAAGTAGTAAGGGTGGCAGAATATACATTGAAGAATGACAAAGTTCTGTAAGTATTTTAGAATTAGGGATATGACATTTAATCTCAGTTTAAATAATGTCAATGGATACATTACTGAACCAGCATAGCTTGCTATGGAATTTGAATTTTCTTTTTTTTTGTGGGGAACCTTAACATGAATTCAACTTTAACTGAAGTGATGAAGGTTTATTATAATTAACCTATAATTTCTAATGAGGCTATTAGAACTGCTTTAAAATCCATTAAAGCAAAGTCTTCTGCTGGGCCTGATGGAATGAATGGGTTCTTTTTATGTAATACCACTGTAGGTTTCCCATAATGTCTTCTTAATTTCTTTCAAAGGTTCTTGGAAGATGGTCTTATTCACACCTAGAAGAAGGCCAAACTGATCTCAATGTCTCAGCATCTTCTGTTCATAATTTTAGGCCCTCAAGTCTAACATGCACACAGAGTAAATGTAGCAAACGATCAATTATGTATGTACTGCTGGCTGAATGCTAGAAAGGGACAGATATCCATGAGTATAGTTCCACTTATGGCCATTACTGTTTGTCTGATTAACTTTTACCAAAACACTGCATGTGTTATTGAGAAGGGCCTTGCAGTTAATATTCTGTATCTTGACCTTGCAAAGGCCCTCAATACAGTGAACCATGGAATACTAATATGAAAGAACATCTAAAAATAAACATGTGCGTTATGAAATGGGTTGTTAGTGGACTAACAGGAAGGAGATAGAGTAAGGATTAAGAAATATTTTGGAATACAAATTAATAACAGCAGGAATGCTACATGGGTTCACCTTAATACCAATACTGCTTAAAAAATCCTGACAGGATAAGGTCAAACAGATAAATATATGGCGTAGCAAATTCGCTAACACTAAGTTGGGTGGGGGATGTTAACATTAAGATCATATACTTCAGAGCTCTCTCAAATCAGCTGTGTACCGGTCAAGACAAGGAAGCATAAAGTTCAACTTAAAAAATGTATGGTTTTGCAACTTTGGTGAAAATCATAATATCCTTGTGCACTGGGTGATCATGCAAGGACAAAGGCTGATTACATCTGTAATCATGGAAGTTATTGCTGATACAAGTTAAAGTT
This sequence comes from Protopterus annectens, assembly GCF_019279795.1. NCBI lineage: Eukaryota > Metazoa > Chordata > Ceratodontiformes > Protopteridae > Protopterus > Protopterus annectens. The sequence goes on from NC_056737.1 coordinate 837,829,426, forward strand.
CTGAGGAACATAGGGGAATTAAGAAAATATTACAGCTTAGTTTGTGACAATAGGAGAGTTTTTCAAGCAGGAAAGAAGCTGATTTCATTATTTAAATTTTGTTAGACTAAGATTGGAATATTTCCGTTCCTTTTGCATATATAATTTCTCAAGATTCTGAAACTTTAAAGGGTACAAAGAACCCTTACTAGACAGGTCGCTGGGTCTGCGACAGAGAAAAAAGGTTTAAATACTTCATTTTTCAATTGGATACAGATCCTTTTAATATCTATATACAAATGTTATAGGAATAAAACTTTTGTGATTACATTATACAGATTTTTTTTTTGCATCACAACCTTTCTACAAGGAACCATCATTTTCTACAGTCAAGAACAGTTACTTGGAATTGTTTCCACACCAGGGCTAGAAATCACCAGAACATGCTACCTTCATATACAAGAAAAAAATGGATATATTGAACATTTTAAAAAAGCAGTAGATACATGGTTTGGTAGAAGGATTACAAGCCAGATTTATCATTTATCAAAATATTAACTGGCCCTATTGGGCCTAGAGTGTTGATATTCACAACTTTGAACACTGAAAATGAACATACATCTCTTCGAAGCAGCCTTGCAACTTAAAAACTAAAGATGCTGTGTAAAAAAATAAATAAAAAAAATAAATAAATAAATCACTAATAGCTACTCAGTCAGGGAAAATGTGCACCCAAGGCACTAAACAGTTTTCAGGCAATGGAGACAGGACACCCTTGGTAAAGAAAGAGAAAAATATTAAAATAAAGAGCCATTTGGGGGGGGGGGGGTCTAAGAAAAAAATCACAATAGAAGGTTTACCATTCATGTCATTCTGGAGCAGAAATCAGATAAAAAATACTGTTAAGTACTTTAGGGACATTGATACTGCACACATAAGATCAAGGCATGATCAAAATTATTTAATTCAGCTTCTCGTTATAGGTGTCCTTGGATCCTTCACATATTATGTTCATAAATTTACATAAATTACAGCAGGAAAGAACTGAAACAACAGTGACACTGAACATTTTAAATAAGATAGACACATTGGTATAAAGTAATGACATTGTTGGCCCATGAAACAAAGGTTTTAACTGGAACCTGACACACCATAAATGTGACAAAGCTAGATGCATCCCCACTGAAGGCCAGTACTCTACAAGTTTTGCCTGTTAACAAGCACAAAAGTACCAACACTGACGAAAGATTTTAAGTTGTTTTAATGGAGAAACTGATGATCCTCAACCTGACAACTTAAAATTTTGTAAATACTGGCTCATTACAGGAAATTTTATACATGATCTTGCAAAATTAAATTACATTACAGGGTGGATGACAGTGCAACACTATGAGGGGGGAAAAAGATCCTTAATGCCTATTTCAATGAACATTGCCCCATAGAATCAAACCAAGAAAATGAAAAGACTTTAAACAAAGCACTCTGCTTTCAGTATTGCAATACTTGAGTTTAAAAAAACTAATAAATAAAATGTGGACAAATAATTTGACTCTGCATCAATTAAGACAAATAGGGGGTAAATGTGATAGGCTTCTTTCAATAGTTTTGAGGTAAGGGAAATACAGAAGACTAGTGGAGTAAACGTGAAACTTCAAATTTTTATCTGAGTACTACTTAACAAATCTGATATTCACAATCTACATCTCCCTTATTTCTGGTTTCTGCAAAAGCAGTTCAGCAGCGATAATATTCCAAAGGAAATCTCTCTTTCAAAAGTTCCAAAATTCAACTGAATTATTAAAAAAGAAAATTGGAGTTATTTCTTTGCCCTTTTTAACAAGGGCACATACATTTGCACCAGATGTACTACTAAGATATCTGGTTTGCTTAAAAATAGCATACCCAAATAAAACAGAAATGTAATACTTAAATGTGGTTTCCTACAGCATTTACACTGCATTCCGTTGGGGTAGAATACATAAGCTTGCTCCAAATCACTGTTCTACAATGACACTTTGTACAAAATAAACAGACAAAATGGCAAACTCATCAGGTAGTAGGTAAATTAATGCTGTAGTGCACTTGCAAATTCAGTCCAACCTCCCTCCCAACACAGCAGCTTATGCATCTTCATTCTAATATGAATTAGAAGATGTGGACATTATTGCCTAAACAGTATCCTATACAATATAGTTTAATACATTTACACCTGTGTTTGTGAAAAACACAAAGTTGCTACATACAATGTACAAGTTTTTTTTTTTTTAAATTACAATTTCAATTCATTGGCAATTTTGGAAGCAATGTTTTTGAAAGCTATAGATGTTCCTGAAATTCGCTTGAATCGAACTCCATTGAGTGACAGTCTTGGCAATTTGCAAACCTCCATTTCCCATTGTACAAGGTTTTCTGCATGTCCATCACCATGAACACAAAAAAGTAAGTAGCGTTCTCGCTGTTCATAGTCACAATTATTGGCATCTAAAACTTTACGGATTTCCCTCATCATATCATTAGGATCCATAGAACTGGTTGTTTTCATACTCCAAGTAAATCGGAGTGAGCGGGGCTTTGTTTCTTTGTTTTCATCTTTCTGATCCCCAGACACATTACGACTGCAAAGAAAACAGATAAAAATGCTAAATGAAAAGAAAATCTCAACAAACTGCATACCACCCAATACCCGTTTTGCTATTATAAGCATTTGTTTAGCACTTAACAAGTAACACATAACTAGTCATGTTACTAGCTTTTATTCAAAACAATTGCACTTTTGTGAGAAACTGAGTAATATGTTTTCACAGTATAGTACAGTTGTGTACACTTACCATGAATGTAGATGTTAGAGTGTGTATGCACTGTTGCAGGAATAACACTAGCGTTATCTCTGCCTGCAGGTAGCCCTCATTTGGCCCTAACACCGGACACTTAGTATTTCTGCATCGGTTGCTGTCACTCCAGGTCTGATGTCAGGTCGTCAGGGGTATAAAAAAAAAAAGGCAGCCGATGCCCTTACATCAGTTTTTCTTGCCCCAAATGTCAGGAGTCCCCCAACAGGGAGCTGAGCTAGGGTGGAAAAATCTCCACCAATAAAAAGTAAAATACCAACAGCAATACCCCCTGCAAGGGCAGAGTAGTATACACAGAGAGGAGAGCGCGAAGGGGGCTGGAAGGAGGGAAACCAGGACTGCAACAGTGAACACACTCCAACATCTACATTTATTGTAAGTGTACACAACTGTACTATGTTCTTCGTGTTTCACTGTTGCAGTCATCACACTTAGGTCGATTCCCAACGCTGTAGAAACTGTGGAGGCAGTCAAGAAGTGTTTAGGCTGGCTAGTATGCCCTGCAGCTGCAAAACCCGCCCTGGATTTGGAAAATATAGGCAGGTGGTAATGCTTGGTGAATGTGTGCATAGAACTCCAGAATTAGGACTCCCCTGAGGAATGCTGCAGAGGTAAAAGTTTCCCTAGTGGAATATATTCTGACCCCGAGGGGATAGTTTCCCATGGAGTTTGCAGCAGAAATGGATACAGTGTGCTATCCATTTGGAAATTGTCGGTTTTGAAATGGCCTTGCCCTCTGCTCCTGGTGCAAAACTGAGTAGTAACTGGCCAGATTTCTTGAAGGGCTTAGTCCTATCCAGGTAGAATCTGAGCTGTCTGTACACATCCAAGGAGTGCAGGTTCCTTTCCCCTTTATTTAGAGGATTAGGGAAGAAGGTTGGCAAAATGATATATTCGTTGAGAGCCATACCGGACATCACTTTGATCATAAAGGAAGGATTAGTCCTGAGGGAGACCCTGTCAGAATGAAAAATGATTAAGGGTTCCATGACCATAAGTGCTTGTAACTCAGACACTCTTCTTGCTGATGTGATGGCCAGGAGCAATGCTGTTTTCAAGATAGGAATTTTAAGTCTGCTGATGCTGCAGGCTCAAAGGGGGCAGTGTGAGCTTTTCCAGTACAAAGTTAAGATCCCAAGCAGGGGTGGGTTGCTCTCCTTGGTGGGGTTAAAGTTGTCTGCTCCTCTCCGGAACAGTTTGATGAGAGGGTGAGAGAATAGGGGTGGCTCAGAGTTGTAATGGGCCGAAATGGCAGAGGCATGGATCTTAATGGAGAAGGATAGGGCTCTGTGGAGTAGATCTGCTACATAATCCAGAATTTGAGGTAGGGAGGGAAGAGGTATGTCCTCTCCTTTAGATTGAATCCTAGAGCAATACCTTTTTCACTCATCAGCCTAAGATTTCCTTGTACTGGGTCTTCTGGCTTCAAGAATGTCGTCTAGTACCTGCTTGCTTAGGCTGGACACTGGGGGAGAAATCAAGGAATAAGCCTGGCTGCAAGACTTAGGGTTTGCAGTTGCGGATGCAAGATTTGCCCCCCCCTGCTGAGTGAGCAGGGTGGCACTGGTGACAGGCTGCGCAGGAGTGGGTACCAGTGCTGGCATGGCCAGTCTGGGGCTTTCAGAATTGTCCTTGGTCTCTCCTGTCTTATCTTGAGCAATATTCTTGAGAGAAGGGGCAGAGTGGGAACTGCATAGATTGGATAGTGGAAGGATAGGGCATCCACTTTCCAGGCCCTGCTGTGAGGTGTCCTGGTGCAGAATTTGCTGAGCTGGTGATTGCAGGGGGAGGCAAAGAGAGCCACCTCTGGGGTCCCCCATTTCTGAATCAGAAGGCTGAAGGTTCTTGGCTCTAGTTGCCACTTGTGTGGGTCTAGGAGATTTCTGCTATAGTCGTCTGCCAGTGTGTTTGTTTGCCTGGCAGAAATTGAGCTTTTAGATGGACCTTCATGTCCAAAGCAGTGTTCCACAGGGCCATGGCTAGCCTGCAGATTGGGTAAGAGTGGGTCTCCCCTGCTTGTTGATGTACCGCAACTGTGGTGTTGTCTGTTTTTATTAGCAGGGGTCCTGGTGAGAGTAGGGATCCGAAAGCTGTTAGAGAGTTCTGCACAGCTAGCATCTCTTTTTGGTTTATGTGCAGATGAATTTGACTTGGGCTCCAGTGGCCCTGATGCACTTGTCGTCCAAGTGTGCCCTCCAGGCATAATCTGATGCATCTGTGGTTAGGGTCTGGGTAGTGTGGGGTTGAATAAAGGGTAGTCCCTTGTTGTGGTTGCATGCTGCTGCTCACCAAAGAAACTCTGTCCTTAGACAAGGTGATAGGAATGAGGTTTCCAGGTCCTGAGAATGTTGGCACCAAAGACTTAAGTACCACTGAAGTTTCCTCGCATGTAGTCTGGCATATGGAATTAGCAGGGTGCATGAGGCCATGAACCTTAGGGCCTGCAGGATTTTCCTTGCGGATAGCTGGGTTCTGGTGGCCATTTGACTGAAGTAGTCTGTCAGATAGACTTGTTTTTCTGGTGTAAGGAATGCCATTTGGGATGCTGTGTCCAAGCTTGCTCCCAGAAATACAATCTTTTGACTGGGGACTATTTTTGATTTTTTTTTCGTTGATGGTGTACCCTAGGGAGGTTAGAAGATATTTTACAAATGTCAGGTGCTGCAACAGCATTTCCTGACTGTCTGCCTGAATCAGGCAGTCGTCCAAGTATGGGTAACTTTGAATTTTTCTCTGTCTGCAGTAGGCAATTGCAGGAGCCAGGCATTTTGTAAATACTCTGGAAGCAGTGGATAAGCCAAAGGGAAGTGCAGAGAACTGATAATGCATAGATCCTGCCCTGAAGCGAAGATATTTGCTGCATGAGTCCCTTATAGGGATGTGCAGACAGGCTTCTTTTAAGTCTAGGGTAGCTAACCCAGCATCTTTGGCCAGCATAGGAAGAAGCTGCTGCAGGGTGAACATTTTGAATTTTGGCACCACAAGGAAGGTGTTTAGGATGGAAAGATCTAGGATTGGGTGCCAAGTGCCCTCTTTTCTGGGTACCAGGAAAAGTTTGGAATAGAACCCTTGACCTATTTGTGCCGCAGGAACAGGCTGAAATGCCCTTATAGAGGGCCGGGATTAAACATGGTTTTGTGCCCCTGCCCACTGGTCTAGAGGAAGGTCTGGAACCCTTTTGGGGCTGGCAGTGAGTGAAAGTAAAATCTGTACCCCTAGGATATAATGTTGAGGACTCATCGGTCTTTGGTGATGGAAGTCAAGTTTTTTGCATGATGGGCAAGTTTTCCACCTAGGGGCACAATCAGTTGGGGCAGAGGTGGGGAGTGGAGTTCAGAAGTCATTGGGAATTCTTCCCATAAGGGGAAGGCTTAGCACTCCCTGTTTGTGAGGTGGAGGCACTCCACTGCTTAGATCCCTGCATACCCTGAGTCTGTAGTCTGAGGGTCTGTTTCCCCTGGGTTTAGTTTGAGATGGCCTTAAGGGGGCACTGGAAAGGACCAATGTTTCAAGGGGCAATGCCTACTGAATCTAGGAGGCTGTACTTGCAAGAAATTTTTGACTGTCTGCTTTGGTACCAAACAGATTGTCCTTATTCAAAGGAACGTCTAATAATTTTGATTTGACATGGTCTGGCAAGGTTTGCTTTTTAAGCCAAGCATGCCTTCTTAGTACAGAACCAGTGACTGCTGCCCTGCAAGATGCTTCTATGGTGTCAAAGCCACACTGCAATGTATGCTTGCTGACTTGGCTTGCAGAATGCATAAGCTCTTGTAATTCTTTATTTTCTGCACAGTCTGCAAAGGTAGCTATTTTTTGCTTAGGTTCCATACTATTTTGTTGGTATTTCAACATGCGAAACTGGCAATTCAAAGCCCTAATGACGAGAGTTGCAGGTGTATACTTTCTTATCCTGTCAAACTCTGGAGTCCCTGTCTGAAGGGGTGCGATTCTTAGCTGTAGTTGCTTTGATACTTTTGGGCCCCTGGGTGATGCCCTCTCGGTCAACAGTAGGATTTTTGAAAAGGAATTTGTAAGAGTCAGGTACTCTGTAGTACCTGTCTGGTTTCCTAGGAGTAGGGGGTAAAGTATCAGGAGTTAAACTGGATTCCTTAAAGGCATCATCCACAACATCCAGGACTGGGGGTATTGCTAAAGGCCTATGCTGTGGCAAGTCTAGAAATTCTCTTAGTCTCTTCTTGGACTGAGGATAGTCTTGGCATTTCCAGTAGAAATGCTCTCAAAGTATGTAAAGTTTCCCCAAAAGAAAAATCCTCTGGAGGAGAAGCAGACGGAATATATTCCTCTGCATCTGAATCCTCATAAGCAGATAAAGGCATGTCTTCATAATCAGATACCTCAGTCTCGGACTCTTGGTCTGTTAAAGCTGCTGGGGACAGGTCTCTTTCTCTTGGCAGGGGAAGGCTGACTTGCCCTAATCAACATAAGATCTTCTGCTATTTTAAGCATTTGATGTTGTGGCGCATGAGTTTGGACAGTTTTTTTACGCGTAGAGCGTACTCTTGGCCTTAGAAACGTGGTTGTTTTAGACAGCACTGAAGACGCAAAAGAAGTCGTCGGTTTGTGTCGAATATCAGTAGTGCAAAGAACTTCCTTAGAAGCCGGTGCCTGCTCAGCGGCTCTGGACCCATTCAAGGTAGAGACATCCACAGGTTCTGAAAAGTCTGGTAGCATACCGGACACTGAATGGGTCTCCATAGAGGCCTGCGAATCCATTGAAGCAGGCATCAGGGGCTGCGAAAGCGCCTCACTGAGTACCAGCGAACTGGCAACTAGCTTAACGGAAGCATCGTCGACAGTTTTGGACCTGTGCGGTCTGTTCTTTATCCTTACGTTTTTTCGGTAGATCGGTAGTCGGATGGCTTACCGAAGCCATCTTGGAATATGGAGAATGACAACAAAAGTATTTAGCGGCAATAAGGGCCTGATGACGAATAGTTCAGATGCTGAACAAGAAACAAAACAGACAGCAAGGGACGTTATAGTTTGGGCCTAAACAGGTGATGCAGTAAGAATGAAAATCTCGGTGTGGTATTTGCTTTCCACAGGCAGGACAATTGTTAACTTTTTCTGACATCGGTTAGAGCAAAAAAAAGGATCCCCAACGGGGTTCTTAGCTTTAGAAGACTTCAGGATAATTCAATTCGATAACAAAAACTCAGGTAGCGGCCGACCGGCACTTGTGCAAACTGCTTCTGCTTCGGGCTCCTCGGCAAGAAAGACTGATGCAATGGCGCCAGCTGCCTGTTTTTATGCCCCTGACTTCAGACATGGAGCGACAGCAACCGACACAGAAATACTAAGTCTCTGGTATTCGGGCCGACTGAGGGCTACTTGCAGGCAGATAACCCAAGTGTAATGACTGCAGCAGAGAAACACGAAGAACATACTCTAAAGTACTTTGATTTCAAACTAAGTACGTACAAAATGTGAAAACACTGACACAGACCAAAAACTAATAAGCATTTTTTGGTATAAATAAACAAAATTTCAGACCTTCTTCAATCAGAAAGCATAAAAAAATAGGTAAAAAAATATTTCAATCACATTTTGGATACTTTGTTTTTCGTTTGCAAATTACTTATAAAACACAAACTTGAAAAGTCATAGCCTTGCATGCAAACCAAACTCAAACTTGGTGCCAAATGATTTGAGACCACACAATTGCTACAAAATGTGATTATGTCATCACAACTTACAGAATTATCTTTTACACAGGTACTCAAAATGCAATTAATGAATTAATGTTAACTACAATAAAACTTCCATCACATCAACTATATGCGCAATAAAGCATTCATCACCCTCATCACCATCCGTTCTGGGATTATTTTTCTACAGTCATTGTACTATAAAAGTGACACCTTTACAGCTACACTTAAAAAGTCTTCAAACAGTTTTTTTTCCTCGTCCCCCTCTGTCAAAAATCATCCACATTATATATATAGTAAAATCGATTACAAAAGATTTAAGGGAATCTTGCCACTTTGAAAAAAATCTATTACGATTTGCAGATTCAGTAATGGAAGAAAGGAGAATATGACAGCACACAAAAATGCAGATAACTGTCGCAAAGCAGTTAAGTGTCCAGGCAGCTTGTTAGTTCTGACACTGCAAACTGTGCAAAAGCTTTGGGTCAACTTATTTTCCCTCAGTGAACTGTGTTCATTTTTTTTAAATCTCATTTAGAATCATTGTGACAATATGATCATCATTACTTGCATTTTCAGCAATACAAAGTTTAAGTCTGTAGAATGTAAACCAAGAGATCAGTTCAAACAGGAACTGTACGCAAGCTGTATTTGAAGTCTTATTTACTACTGCTTTACCATGAGGCAGTGCAGGATATACAGAAAAAAATACATCCCATGCTAATTTGTTTTTTGCCACTCACGGAAACGCACTTAAGCTGCCTGTCATACATGCACTTGGCAAACACGAGTTAAGTTATATAGAAATCAGTGCCAAGTATCAGCACACTTCAACTTGCTGTATCATAACTGCACATAACCACAAATACACACCTAAAATTAACAAACAATGCAATTGGTGCTGTGAGTACTGCATTTTAATAACAGCTCAACTGATTTAATTCAGAATGTGCTATCATTAAAATGTTTACTGCTAATTTTGGTTAAGGTGTAAAACTATTGTAAGTCTACAATTGTCTGACAGTCTCCTGAAATTTTCAGGGAATTATAGTGAATAAATACTTACATCATGCTCCTATCTTTGAAGGCAAAGAGACAGCTGCATTTTGAACTTTAATGATTTTTTTTTATGCCAAGACATTTAAAAACAAATGAAAATCTCACTTAATGTATACAGAAAAATTGTTTATGACTAAAGTCCCAACACACTACATTTATTTTACAGTTACTAGTCTACCACCACCTAGACATAAGTGAATATTAAAAAAATTCTTCAATATGTCAAAAGCTACAAAATGTTCTGCCCTTAATTTGAACCTAGCCACAAAAGCTGCGTCCCTGAATCACTGAGATGACCTTGTAAAAATTTTCAGAAAACACATGCAAACTCAGCCTTAAATACCTGCATCAGCCACAAGCAGTAAAAGTAGACACAACAGCATCTCAACAATCTCAACAGTGAGGGTTTCAGGTGTCTCTTGTATAAACATTAAGATAATAATTAAAAATGACCAAAAAAAAAAATCCATCCTAAAGGCAGAGAGAAGCAGGATGTTTATCTGCACTTATTACGACCCAAAAGGAATTAACTCTTACTACTGGTATCGATGGCTAGAGGTAAAGGATGGTGTGGCCAATGGATGGCTAGCTCTCCTATCCTGGGAGGGATGGCTCAGAGAGGCCTGATGTCTGTGCAACTTTTGGTTGAGACCAAAAGCCTTGCAGGCCATATCATATTAAAACAAATGGACAGCAACAGTATATCAAAGCTTGGAATCTTAACAAAACTGTTGCAAATATGATGGTTCACAGCTCCACACAAACACTCCATTGGATCCCTTGCTGTCTAGGGCTAATACAGAGTTGCCAGTTAGTCAACTTCTGAGTTGGGAGGGTCACATCCATAGGTACCCAGTTAGGAAGCAGAAATAGGGAGGAATCATTAGCTGGGTGAGCAAATGAGGTTGTGCAGAGGTCCAGTGAGGAAGAGAGAGAAAATATCTCTTCTGAGAAAAATATCCTTTTTGTAATTCTGATATCACTGATGTACTAAAATGTTGACATTTACCCGGTTTACCATTTAGAATATGTAATATCTGCTAACTGAAAGGTAAAAAATAAGCAATCTGACGACAATCGCAGGCCAACTTGTGGTATTTACCGATACAAAGCCATAGCTTTCATGCAGTCTGAAAAGGCAAATTATGGTTCCAAGTCAGCCAACCGTTCCAGGGCGCAAGTGGAGGCTTCTACATTCCTAATAGATATTGGCTCTGTGACCGACTTTGTGAGGGTATCTGACATACAGCATGTGTACAGAAGCATGCACCAATGCAGAGACAGAGTGCAAGCTGCCCCTATTGTAATGGGTCAGCAAAATCAACCATCATTGGATGGGATATATTAATCTACAGATCTAACTATATACCACACACACACACACACACATACATGTATACATATATATATATATATATATATATATATATATATATATATACACACACACACACATGTATATATATATATATATATATATATATATATATACACACACACATATATATATACATATATATATATATATACACACACACACACACATATATATATATATATATATACACACACACACACACACACACACACACACACACACACACACACACACACACACACGTATTTACTTTTTGTGTGTGTGTGTGTATATATATATATATATATATATATATATATATATATATATATATATATAGACACACACACAGTGGATATAAAAAAGTGTACACACCCCTGTTAAAAAGGCAAGTTTAAAAAGCGACCACAAAAAAATCACTTTAAAACTTTTCCAACATTTACTGGGACCTAGAACCTATACAAATCAACTGAAAAACAAATCTGTTAGGGGAAAAATAAAAAATGTAAAATGAGCTGGTTGCATAAGTGTGCACACTCAAACTAATACTTTGTTGAAGCACTATATATATATATATATATATATATATATATATATATATATAAATATATATAAAACACACACAAATATATATATACATGCACACATATACACAAAAATATATATAAATATATATACACAAGTTAGAAGTAAGCGCAATAACATCGTAAAACAACCAATTGTATTAAGTATTTGTTCAGCTCACTCTTAGTTGGTTTCAAAAGTTGTTATAGCACACATCACAATGAATACTGGTAAGAATTGAAAACAATTTCATTGGCCCTTGAATTAACATGAGGAGATAATCATTGGTTCGAATTCTTCTTTTGTATTGGGAAAAGAAATCTTTGGCCATTGGCCACTAATCACATCATATGTAAATTATGTATTCCTGTATACAGCATATTTAGAGAGCATGGCTATATACTTTTTTCAGTTATGAAGAAGTTCCTAACAACAATAAAGGAATGAAAGCGCTAGACAACAGTTCGGCATCAGCTGCGTTTTTTCTCCATTCTTAATTTTATTAGTTACAAAGTTTTATTTGTTTATTGGCATTATCCTACTTTGCTTTACAGTCTTAGAATGGTTTTAAACATATAGTTTTA